>NW_027500200.1:0-97108 GCF_021521415.1 Bidens hawaiensis
GGCCCATTACCAATGATAGTTGAGATGAATAAGATGATAAATAGAGAATTAGAAAGGAAATTTATAACCCATTGTCAATAAGGTTTTGCTCCATAACCCATGGATAGGTAGGATGAATGAGAAGAGAGATTAGGCTTAGAATAAATGTGGGATTGACACATCATCCTTATTATTTTTCTTTTATTAGTATAGTTAGATTAGATTTCTTAATATTTTTACCAGGGCTTTTCTTAAGAATTGTTAAAAATTTTGAATGAGATGTTAGAAAAAAAATTTGTGCCTTATTAAAATTAAGCTTTGTTGGGTTTTAAACAATAAAAATTTTAAATTGTCTTATTGAGTTATGATTTGGGTTGCGCATTTTTTTAAATGAGCTTAAATGAATCAGATAATTGGATTTAAACATTAAAATTACATTTTTTATTTCAAAAAGTTATATATATATATATATGATATATATATATATATATATAGGATGAGTATCATTACAGAATTGTCAAATTATTTAAGAACTTGACGGAACCCTTGAAAACGAACATTTTTTATAAAAATTTTTGTATGTTAATGTTCTTTGAGATTAGTTTTATCATTGTTTATATATATATCTACAATTACAATTTTGAAAAATTAGTTTTTATACACATCTATGTTTTGATTGACACCTATGTAAATTTGTTAGTACATAAATTTTACATATATGTAAACTTGTGATTAGTATATTGCAATCAAAAAATTTTATATAAAATATGATAAAGCTACTCTTAAATAATGGTTATTATATAAAAAAAAAATTAAAAAGTTGTTTTGTTGTTAAGAGTTCTAAGAGTTCTTACTTTTTTAGAGTTTTTAAATGATACCAACCATATATATATATATATATATATATATATATATATTTTGATCAGGATCATGAGAGAACCTTTTTTAATTGAGAACTATGAGAACCATTTTGGACCACAAAAAACTCAAAAATAAAAAAAATCATAAAATAAAAAAACACAAAAATCAAAAAAGTAAAAAAACCAAAATTCTTATTTTAACATCCCGGGTTATTAAAAAAAACTCGGATTAGCCAAATTATATACACATATGTATAATATATACATATATGTACATTTACATGATTTTTTTATACACATGTGTATAATTTAAGATAAATGATACTATACATATATGTATAATCACGTAACTGAATATTAAATAAACTTATACATATGATATAATACGACGTTTTTTTTTTTATTTTTTTAATGAAACTGGAATGAAATATAAGAATTTTGGTTTTTTTACTTTTTTGAAATTTTTGTTATTTTTTGTTTTATGAATTTTTTAAATATTTTTTATAAAGTTGTTTTTTAGTGGTCAAAATGGTTCTCAAAGTTCTCAATTTGCAAAGGGTTCTCTTAAGATCCTTACCACACACACACACACAACACACACACATATATATAGGGAAGGGTTTATCCTAAAAATAAATAGTTTCCTAATAAGACTAAGAATAAATCATAGCCATTGGATCATGTTAATCAATGGTTGAGATTTAAAATTACCAATAACCGACATAGTTTCCTAGAATTACTTTTTCATCATTATAACCGACATAGTTTCCTAGAATTGTTCTTTCACCATCATTTGTAATGCCAAATGTCAAAATTTTATTGGTTCTTACCATTCCTATGAAACTCCTTATTCTTATTTGAACCATTTTCTATATATATAATATATATATAAATATAAAGGTTTTTAAAAAAATTCCGGTCTACATGGTGATTGGGGGGCAGAAGCGATCACCATCCCACCCCCTCGAAGCAGACAATGACCTCTATCCTACTCGCTTTTAAGTTACACCACAAAATTATACTTTACATATGATTAAATCCAAGGCCTATTTGAGAGACATACCATCTACCATATCCCTTAATCTCTTTTAACTTTCCTACGTTTTTGTAAATCAATTTGTTTATTCAAATATCAATTTAAATGTCCTTTATTCTTTAATCCCATGATTAATAAATTACAAACAACACACACTTCGTGTTTGAATAAATGTCAACCCAATCAATCCGTGTTATTTATATATATAAAACGTATATTCTCTTTAAAAGTGTGACTATTCATGTTACTTTTTTAAAACTTAAAAATTAAAGGAAAATTGGATGGTATATAATTTAAACTATTAACCATTAGCCAATAATAATCTCAACTAACAATTTAACCGGTGACAATCCTAACTTTCAGTTTTGTTACAATAACAATCTCAGTCTAACAAATTATTAACTCCGTTAGTCGTTATAATTACCCCCCCCCCCCCACACCATTCCGTTAACTATCTCGGCGACTAACACCTTCACCATCTCCGGCCACTGTCGCATTACACCATCTCCGGCAACACCAGTTCGTCGGCTCCTATTTCCGGCAAACCGCCATTATCCACATATACAATTTGCCGATATATCTACTAATATCTTGATCAAACTTATTGAGACCACCAGAAAACCAAAGCTGCCGCGGGAGTACCACCGAAACTATAACGCCGCCACCCACTACATCCTTGAGATCGGGCTGTGACAATCATAAGACACCGAAAAGATACCAGCATACACCATCAGACTATTGGATCCCTATAGTGTTACCGGATCTGGTCCTGACAACCATACAACCTCCGCCATATGAACGGAAGAAAAACAAGCCACCGATCTACCCGTTAACAGCCGCGATACCGTCACTTGTCTAATGTTTAACAACCACCTCGAAACAACACCACCACCACCAATCAAAAAACTTCCTCGGAAAATCGTGGCGGTGGATGAGTGAAAATGATGGTGGTCGACCGGAAATGCGCAGTAGCGGCCTGAATGATGATGGAGACGATTACTGACAACGACGGGCCGGAGATGGTGGAGCGACGGTGACAAGCCGGAGGGTGGTGACGGGAAAGCGGTGACATGACGTAATAGAGTTTTAACAAATAGATTAATAAAGTTGGTTAAATTTTATTTAGTATTATTTATATTTGTTAGTGGGTATTTTAGTCATATTTAGTACTAACTTAACAGTAATAACTAACGAAGTTAACAATTTGTTAGACTTAAATTGTTATTGGTAACAAAAATAAAAGTTGAGATTGTCACCGGTCACATTGTTAGTTAGGATTATTATTGACCAACTATTAATAGTTTGGATTATTAAAATCCAATTTTCCAAATTAAAAGTATAATTATACGTTCAACCAGCTTAATTCGTGTACAACTTTGGAACAAATCATTTAGACAAATGAAATCAATCAGCTTTGAGTTACACAATTTTTTAAGAAACGTCATACGAACTTTTAAAATATTAAGCACTGAGATTTGGAATCTCACAAAGACAACTCAATATTTCGAATAAAGCTTGTAAGAAATTATATAGTCAAGATTCACGTGTTTTTGATCTTCCAGAAAATGTACCAATAAAAATGAGGGGTTTGCTTAGGGGGAGGGGTGTGATGAACTACCTCATCATACACTCCATCCAATTAAATTGTACCACATCATCCAACCTAAATCCATCACATGTGATGGTTTTTTACTAGGGGGTGATTGGTGTGATGTGATGATGTGTGATGATTATATTCATATGCATCCCAACGGCTTTTTTTCATTGATTTTCACCCTTCTTCACGCGTGATGGCCATCACTCAACCCGCCTATCACTTGCGTGATAAACCCACCAACGGCGGTGTGGGGTAAACCCATCACGTGTGATGGGGGGTTCCTCACGCAGTGCCCTGGGTCCCCTTAGCGAAAATTATATACTCTTAAAACTAAATTACTTTTTTTAATAGCATTAGGAATTGCCATCAATACCCGACCCTCAATACACAAGACAGTGTGACTAGAAGTCAACCGTCCATATTGATCTTGACGTTACAATTCTGACTCACTAAAAAATACGTCAATGTAGAAATACACTATCATTGGACGACTCCTCCCCCTTTTCCCTTTTCCTTTTCCCTTCACTCCTTGAGTTAGGCAATATCCATAGTAATCCCATCAAACTAGGTGTAGAGAATTTAAGTAAAAGAACATGTTAAATGTCATGGCATTACAACATAGACAACGGCACTTTAACTAAACCATTATTTTACAAGGTTGTAGAGGTTATAAAAATAAATAAAAAAGAGGAAAAAAAGTAAAGAAACACATTGATTTGTTAAAGTAGTGAAGACCAGTTCACGCTCAACATTCATGCCCGCTAAGGACTTGACAGAGAGGCTCTTGGCGGCACCCCCCTATTGGTTATGTTGTAGTGGTATGAGGTAGCACGATAGTGACGCCCACTTCACTCCCTCTCAGTGTTACATTGACGAATTTAATTCGGTTGGTAATGCCAATAACTAATATTTGTCGTTGAAATATTTAATTGTACCGCATTTACCTACAATATTCACCAACCGTCGGTGCTCTCTTTATACGTCTTTACCTCTTTCAAATATCAGTGAAGCTTCTGAGTCGCTGCATTTGGTGGCATACTAAAAGAATATATTGTCATCTTTGCTTTGAATTCTCAATATTTATGGATTAATTATTATTATTATTATTATTATTATTATTATTATTATTATTATTATTATTATGCTGACTGTCACGTGATCTCACGTGCTTTCTTCTACATTCTTGATTATTCACCGTATTTTTGTATTTTTTTAGAAAACAAATATGTATTATTGTTAAAATGTGAATTATAAATGTTTATATACTAAAAAATTGTGTTAGAAACTAATGTATCTTACGAGTTTACAAATGTAACATTTAGTAAACATCAACTTTTATTTTTATGAAAATTTGTGTGTTAGAAGCTAAATAATAATAATAATAATAATACATAATAATAACGAAAAAATAAGATTTTAAGAGTATACAATATATAACTATATTTTAATATATGAAAAAAATATTATAATTTATTTTAATTATTTACAATTGTTATTATTTAATAAGGGGAAAATGACACTAATAAGTATTACCTATGCACCAGGCCAATTATGCAACACCTCATTTCTACCCTCAAGTAACCATAAATTACACAATAATGACGGCACATACCAACATATGTAATAAATTAATTATTAGTTAATTTTAGTTCTCCAACCTTTGTCATGTAATCTAATTTATATGGTTTGTTTACAATGAAATAAAATAATGCACCATACTCATTGAATGATGATGGTATTATCACATAGTTTAGAAATCATTCATTTTACCTATACCAGTGCTCCGTATAGTCTAATACTCTAATAGAGAGAGAGAGAGAAATTTACTGAATCATAAATGGATATGAGGCAACCCATTGTAAACCTTCCAACAAAATTTTAGAAATGTTTGAAGGCACTATCGATCATCTTGATTAAATTAATTTTCGTATATTATATTCATCTTATTTATATTATATAAAATATAATTACTATTATTGTAAAAATATGTCATTAAAAAACTATGCCACACAAGTGTGAAACCTCTCCAACAAACACATGCCAATGACTTTTGCCATCCTTGCATTTATTTTACACATTAAAAATATAATGTTACTAATTAATTCCACGTGCCGCTGGTATTTGACTTCTAACCAGTCAGCATATGTAGTTGACATTTTATCCATGTACGACTTTTTTCTTTTGAAAGATAAATTTCATTAAACAACAAAAACGAACAGCCAAAGAAAACTAGTGGTCCATCCACTCATCTCCGTTTCCTAAGTATCCGATAGTATCTGTATCGGAGACCATCCTTAAAAGGAAATCCACCATATAAGAGAAGCTCCTCTGATCCAACATAAAAACTACTTATTTTTTTTATCACATGTTAAACTTGAACCAAACTCCTATTTTTTTTAAATATATGTATTACTTTGTTATTAGATCATCCACCAGTATTTCTTTTACCGTAATAGCCACTTGAACTTTTTTTTTTAAATAAACATACTTTTTAACTTCTTAAAACACAACTAGAGACTATCAATAATGTACTTTATAGTGTCTTTAAGTGGTGTCCACATCACTCATTTTTGTATTCTATGCAAGGTTATGGCCATATGCTTATATGTGTACATGTATAGAGGCCATACGCATGTATTGTATAGTCATACGCCTAATTGGTTGGCATGAGCCTTGTCACCTAGATAATGTCCCCATACGCTAGCATGTCAGCGTATTAGCGAATGACCTGGTCATTCGCCTGGATAAACCCCCCATACGCTTAAAGTGTCAGGATATGAGGTGTGTAAGTCTGTAAATAGGTGTCCAGGAAATGGCTTAGTAGAATTCTTGGCACTTTACTTCAGCAACTAACGTTATGCTGCCGGAATCTCTCTAAAATGATAGGCCGCCACGAGGTCATCGTGGCCGATCGATCTTAACCGTATGTATGTATGCATGCATGCATGAATCCTTGTAGTTATTCGGTTTAAACGTTAAGGAGAATAAACATTCGGCTTTGTAAGTCCCTCCGGGGCGTCCCTGATCGATACGAGATCCGCACGAGGTCTAGGAGTGCGGAATCCTCCTAGACTCGTTTATGGTGTAGAAGACGAAGAACACGATTACACACAAACAAACACACGAACGGGATAAACAAATATGCAGATCTTTTATATAATAACCAAACCACGTTACAAACCGAACTAAAACAAAGACATGGCCGACCCGAGGTGAGCTCTACCTCGGGTCGTCCCACACGACTCTCCCTCTCGGTTTCTCTCTAGACAATTGAACTGAACACACAAAATGCTAACTTTCTGGATACAAAACCCTAAACAAGACACACATATATATAGATAAACAACTTCGCGGGCTTGGGCTTGGGCCTGTAGGCGAAGTTGTTCTAACTTCGCCTATGGCGAAGTTGTTTTAACTTCGCCTAAGGTGAAGTTGTTCTAACTTCGCCTATGGCGTCTCCGCTGGTCAGAATTGCATAGCGACGGTCACTAAATGCACCAACAGACTCCCCTTTGACCGTTGCTCTCAATTCTAACAAACAAAAAAGATCATCTGTTACAAAACATGCACCAACAGACTCCCTCTTAACTGATGATCTTCTGTATGCTTCTTCTTGTAGGACTCGATTGCACTGTGATCTTCAAACTTGAACTTCACATATACATGCAACATCCATCTTGTCTTCAACCAGCCGTGTCTGAAACTGTCTTGTAGCTTCACAAATCTACCAATCACCCGACGTCTTCCATATCAGATCTCCCCTTCAGTGTAAGCTTCTCCGACAATATCGATCGAGGTCTTTGACATACATGCATCCCTGTGCCTAATTGATCATCTCAACCAATCACGTGAAGTTCTTCTAACTTCACCAACACGTGAAGTTGTGCTCCCTCCACAACTTCACTAACACGTCGGAATTGTATAGTAAGATAAGGTTCAATCTTCAACTACTCAACATCAAGTGATCAATTTCATCACAAAACCACCTTGACAGAATCTAACACACATGACCATTAATTAATCCGAAGCATCTTCAATCACCATGGATAACGATCAAGAACATAAACAAATTAATTCCCGATTAAATCCAACTTGTTCTAAAATCGTAACAGAGACCAATTCTCGAACGCCTTGAAATTAACATAAATAATATGCTCTGACCGCAATCCAGTAATGACGAAAACCTTCAGTTCGATTTGACTTTCTTCAGTTGGTCAATCTCAAACAACAACAATTTTTTTGCCCACAAACACCCAAATATGTGTCAATATCCAGTTTCAATCAATATCCCATTCACAACTTCAACTCCATATCCAGAGTTGACCCGTATTTGTTCACACGTAAGACCAAGAGATACCAAGTTTCACTCGTTGTCGGAACAACACTTTCGGTCTCACAATAATCGTGTACACCTGGCCATACAGACGAAAACTCCAATTTTTTTTTTTTTTTTAACTTCGCCTAAAAGTCAACTTCGCCCCTCATTAACTTCACCTGGCTATAACTTCGCCTGGCTGCTAACTTCGCCTAAACCCTAAAATTTAAGCGACAACTTCGCCTGAACCCAATAACTTCGCCTACGGCGGTTGTTTGGCCAAAAACGCATCAGAAACGTGCCAGAAACACCAAAACGCAGATCTCGAACCATAGCATAAGAGCCTAAGGCTCTGATACCACTTGTAAGTCCCTCCGGGGCGTCGCTGATCGATAAGAGATCCGCACGAGGTCTAGGAGTGCGGAATCCTCCTAGACTCGTCTATGGTGTAGAAGACGAAGAACACGATTACACACAAACAAACACACGAACAAACACACGAACGGGATAAACAAATCTGCAGATCTTTTATATAATAACCAAACCACGTTACAAACTGAACTAAAACAAAGACATGGCCGACCCGAGGTGATCTCTACCTCGGGTCGTCCCACACGACTCTCCCTCTCGGTTTCTCTCTAGACAATTGAACTGAACACACAAAATGCTAACTTTCTGGATACAAAACCCTAAACAAGACACACATATATATATATATAAACAACTTCGCGGGCATGGGCTTGGGCATGTAGGCGAAGTTGTTCTAACTTCGCCATAGGCGAAGTTGTTTTAACTTCGCCTAAGGTGAAGTTGTTCTAACTTCGCCTATGGCGTCTCCGCTGGTCAGAATTGCATAGCGACGGTCACAAAATGCACCAACAGGCTCGATTATCATCGTGTTTATGTATCGTTAGGTCTATGATATATCCAATTGCGACTAGCTCCTGGTGAATGATTGATATCGTATGTTGAATTTGAAGCTTCGTTATTGATTTGTTGATGTAATTTTGTGCTTTGGATGGATTTTGGTTGAATCCGTCATGGAAAGCTTAAGAGTTCTCATTCGCTTCATTCTACAGTGATAACCACCATCCATTTTCGTGTACTATTCACCATTCACAAGATCCATTTCCATTCTCCACAACCGTTTTCCTACTGACTATTCACTTATGCTTGCTTCATTCGCCTGGGGATTTTCAAGCCATACGTCTAGTTTCATAATGATCAAGCATATGTGATTCCATATGATTTATGGTAGGCATATGAGACACAATAAGGGAATGAGACTTAAGCAGCGTATGAAGAATTTATATTAGGCGTATGAGGATGGTATACCCACTTACCACATGGAAGACGAGTGCCCCCGATTAAAAAAAATATTTTAGAAAAGAATTTCTTAAACGAAAATTTTCTAGGATATTCAGAATAAGTGGGGAATTCTTCATGAAAATTTTGGAGATAATATTTTCCAGGCATTTATCTACTAGCTGGGTGAGAACATGATTGGTTGAAGAGGAGTTTATTAGAGATTTTTGAACATCGTTCAAGACCTTGACAATATATCAAGAGAAGGGGGACATACAAATTTCGATGAGTTTATTTTGACTGTTATCTTCCTACAGTTTGCAAGAATTTCTTGAAAAATTTCTGCAATTCAGGTGGTAATACATGTTTACAAAGCTATATTTGATCAAGTTTAAGATTAAATGATTGAAACATTTCCTTAATTGTTGATTGATTTGTTCGAGACTGAAACCTGACTATGTCGGCTATGAGTGTCTATATCTGTTTACTTCTTTCTGAATGATTCAATTCTTGACTATGTTGGCTACTAGTATTCGGCGGATTGTTTTTATTGAAGGGGACAATTACTGAATGGGTTGATCTTAATGAAGAATACTAACGAGTCTTGTCATCGAATTGAAGAATTAGATTGCTCAGGATTGATTTATGAAGGTTGGAACTCTACATCTTTTGCCAAAAATATTCGTGCATCAAAGTGAATGTGATCTAGAAGAGCTTGAAAGAGTGAAAATTTGGGATAAGCTTATCAAGAGAGGAATATTCGAAGTGAAATATTTTGAATAATCGGGTTATTCATAAAGATGTGTGACGAAGAAAAATGTAAAGAGATTTTTGCTTTACTAGAGTGGATGAATAGCTAGATGATGACTTGCCACTGATTGCTGAAAGATTGTTTCAGATCATATGCTAGTGGATGATCAAAATGATCACTAGAGATGCTTACCTTGAGGGCGAGATCTTATGAGAGAAACTTCGAGTTATTGGTTTGCTTAAAATACTAGAGATTTTTCTGTTTTCACGAGCTCGAGAATCATCAGTCAAGGGAGTTTGTTAGTACATTTATTATGACTGATAATTTTCAGTTGAAGCATGCGACAACAACGGAAAAGGAAGGAGTCTGTTAGTGCGGTATTTGTTGTCCATAGCTGTTCGAACATTCTATAAGGGCATTTTAGGCATTATATGTATTAGGTTATGCCCATATGCTTATATGTGTACATGTATAGAGGCCATACACTTCTATTGTATAGTCATACACCTAATTGGTAGGAGTATGAATCAACGAATTAATGGTTAGGCGTATGGCATATGAATAAGCATATGACTCAAACGGATGATGGTTTAGACAGACGATTGGGTTATTAAGGTAAGTATACAGAGAACAGTTTCCTATAACGGAATCATAACAACCTTAATCAAGTCTTATGCGTATAAAGAACAGTTACACGAAGAAAATCAAGCTAATGAATTCAAATCCTAAGCGAATGAACTCATATCATCTTCAAATCTTCAATAACAACTCCATAAACTCTAATCGGTCAATTCACTTGCATAAACACAATCGAAACCCAATTCTATCACATAATCTTCAACCAATTTTGACCACAACAAGTTAAAACAGTTCATCTTCAACATCCAGTTTAACTGCGTAAACACGAATTCAAATGTTCATTGTCTAATACTTAAATTTATCATGTAAAATTACTTAGTAACACTTCTGAAGCATAACCTAATCAATTTATCATGTAAATTACTTAGTTACAATCAGGTTCTTGAAGCAAGAATGAAAAAGATTGATGATAGAGCTCTTGCCATGTTAAAACTGGGTTTATCTTGGGAGATCCTCACAAAAGTTGCTCACCATCAGACTGCAAAGGCCATGTATGATGCATACTTGAAATGTTTGAAGGCAACACAGAACTGAAGAATATCAAGAAGGAAAGTCTGAAGCAGCAACTTGATAGGTTCAAAAATAAAGATGGTGAGAGACTCAAATCTGTGCTGGAGAGATTTTTAGCAATTGTGAATGATATAAGAATAACTGATTATGTTGTGTCTGAATCTGATTTGAATACAAAGTTGTTGTCATCATTGTCAAAGAATAGTATACTGCAAGCAAGTTATCAGGCAGAAACCAAATATGACACATTGAAACTTGATGATGTGATTTGCTTTTTACAATCTACTGAAACTAAAATGATCGAGAATGAAATGATCAAGGAAGACAAGCCTTGCTTCCAAGTATCAAATGCTCTTATTGCTCCAATGGGCAATTTGTCTACCAAGAACCAACAACAGATCCCAATTATTGAAGAACCAAGTGAGGATGGTGGTGAAACACCAAGAGGATTTGTTGCTGGGATTTCAAGTAATCAAGGAAGCCAGTCAAGGTTGCCTCAATGGCAAGTGGACATGTACCTTTTGTTGGTGAAAGTGGAAGTCAAGGAAATAAGTACCAAGCATTGTTCACAATGTTCACAGACTCATACAATGCATTTGTTGCCAAGAACATGATCCATACCAGTGTTGTTCATGATGATCTTGAGCAAATTGATGCTGATAATCTAGAGGACATGGACTTGAAGTGGCAGGCAGCCATGTTGGCTTTGAGAAGTAAGAGGCTGTACCATAGGACTGGTAGGTCTCTTGTATCAAGTCCAAATGAAATAATCGGCTTTGACAAGTCAAAAGAAATATGCTATAACTGTCAACAACCTGGACATTTTTCCAGAGAGTGTAACCTGCCTAGACAGTTCAATAACTATCAAGGTCAACAGTTTCAACAAAGAAATCAGAACCAATTTCAGAACCTGTACCAACAAGGTCAGTCAAGAACATACAACAACAACTTCAACAATAACCCAACTTCAACAACAATTACCAACAGCCACAACATAACAATCAACAAGTTGTCCCCCAAAACCAAAACTACCAGAGAAATTCCAATCAAAACCCTCCACATACTCCCAACAACACCAATAGAAACAACACCAATCAGCCTAGAAATCAAGGAAATGTTGCTATGGCTGCCAACCAATAAGATGGTGATTTTGACTGGAATAACCATGCTGATGACATAAGCAAAATAAATGTGGCACTGATGGATCAGACAGAGAATGAAGATGGATCCTCTTCTTCAACATAGGTACATTCAAACTCAACACTTGAATTACTTGAAGCCTATTGAATCTCTTAAGTTGAAGATAGGAAAACTTAAAAGTAAGTGCTTTACAAAGCAAAGCATGATAAATGTGTATCAAACAAGTGATCTGACATATGAAGACAAAATCAAGAGTCTTGAGCAAGATTGTATGGATAGTTACAGAATACAGTCAAGATATATGACAGAAATTGAAGGATTGAAAAAAGATGATTGTTGAGGAGAAAGTAAAGAATACCACACTTCAAGTAGAAAATGAATTCTTGAAAAACCTTGTCTCAACAGGTAATATATGTGGAATTCTGAACAAGATTAAAGAAGAAGATAAATATAAAGTTGTTCTCCTCCATTACAACAACTACTCTTTGAAAGTTGATAAAGAGAAAGAGAGGCATACCTCAATCAGTTCAGATATGTTTTTCAAGATAACGAGGAATTCATTGATAACTACAAGATGGTTGAAGTGAGTGAAGATGGAGAGTTTGTCTTGAAAGAAGTTGTGAAAGATGAGAAATCAGTTGGAATTCAAGTCTCTGAGGATGACTTTGATGATGAGTGTTTGAATATGGATGATTTAAGTGATACAAGTGATCAAAGGTCAGTTGATGAAGATGTAAAGAACAAAAGAAATGGAAAGCCAAACTCAATTGACCAAATTCCATTGTTACCACCTACTACACCAATGATGAAAAGACATTATGAGAAAATGAGAAGAGAACATGTGTCATTTGACATATGTGATGGTTTAAAAATGTCTAAGGTTGCTTACAATGCAGTAAAGCCACTGAGCAAGGAAGTTTTAAGAAAGATCAAAATAAACAACCAAAAGAAGCCAAAGGAAACTTTTTCAAATGATCAATTCATTCTAGTGTACCCTGTTTTCTCTAGTCAAGAATTATTTGATATTGGTGAGGTTGAAACTGTTGAGGAATATGAGAGAAGACAAACTAGGTACAAAAGAAGTTTGGATGAGGTTCCAATCAAGATGGAGAAAATAAAATTTGTGAAAGGCAAAGTGAAAAGGAAAGATATCAAGATTGAAGAGTTTGTACCCTTTTCCATTGATTTTGATGGACTCAAAACTCAGAAGACCATTGGCATTGAACCTCCTAGACCAAGTGAAAGGTTCAAGAAAGGAGTATCACATTGAAAGTTCAAGGGAAGAGTATGGTGCAATAAATGTGATGAGTATGGTCACCACACAGATTCCTGCCATGAAAGGTTTACATACAAACCAGTTTTTGTTCCATATGAAACCAAATTTGGGCAAGATTTTGGTATTTACAAAAAGAAGTATGATGAATACTTAGGCAAAGGGAAGAAGTGTGAGGAAGTAGAAGCAAAAGGTGAAAGTTCAAAGGCTGTGAATAATGAAAAGGTCAATGTGGTAGTTGAAGAGAAGATAAAAAGGACCATAGTACATCAAGTAAAAAGAAACAACTCTCTTAACAAACCTGATGTGGTCAAGAAGAAGAATACACAACCTATCAGGATTGTTCCAAGAAGTGATTCAAGATCAGTAAAGTCTAAAGATTCAGAAAATTCACCAAGAAGTGGAAAGAAAAATGTTAAGGGTGTGTTCTCTAAAAAAAAGTCAAGAGAACTAAATGGTGATGAAAAGTTTCTTCTAAAAAGTTGGTTGAATCTCATGGTTTCTTATGGATGCCAAGGAGTGTTGATCAAGTATCTAGAGGAAAATATGTGACAGATGAATCAAATGAAAAGTTTCTTCTAAATAATTCCCTTTTCATTGCAAAATTCTTCCATTACCCCATTCCTGAACTCAGTCTCATTATCACTTCTCATAATCTTCACCCTTGCATCCAACTGGTTCTCAACCCTTGTAACACATCCCTTAATCAACTCAGCAACTTAATCTTTGGTACTTAGGAAATAAACCCAAGTAAATTTTGAAAAATCATCAATGATCACCAAACAATATCTCTTTTAACCAATGCTTGGTACACTCACAAGACCAAAAAGATCCATTTGAAGCATTTCAAGCACTTGATCAATTGAGTTTATGAGCTTTGTTTTGTGAGATGACTTTTGCTACTTACCCTTCTGACAAGAAATGCATTTGTCTTCAATTTTGAACTCTCTTGTAGGCAAGCCAATGACATGCTCACCCTTCACAAGTCTATTCATATTCTTTAAGTTTACATGGCAAAGCTTTCTATGCCACAATCTAGATTCATTTTCAGTGGCTTTAGAAACAAAACAGGTACCTCCTCTAGAAACAGCTTCTTTCATATCCAGTTCATATAGATTGCCATTCCTTGGAGCCATCATCATAATCATGTCAGGAGGAATTACAAATTCAGGTTTGAGGATGAAATAGTGTGAATCATCAAATCCAACCTTATAACCCTTATCACACATTTGAGATATGCTTAAGAGGTTATATTGTAATCCTTCTACATAGAACACATTGTCAAATGACACTTTTCCATTGGTTAGAATTCCTTTTCCAACAATTTTTCCACCATTCTCATCACTCCCAAATGCAACTGGGCCTTCAAACTTCTCTTCATAGTTCACTAGTGACCTTTTGTCACATGTCATGTGCCTGGAACATCCACTGTCCATATACTATACTTCATTTACTGGTGTGGACTGTTCCTGCACATATCAAAGAAAAAAAAATGACCAGTTTGGCTATGAAATGCAAGCTGAATCAACTTGCAAATCATCAGTGACATGGACAATTTGTGCATTTGAATTGGGATTTGGCTTAGGAACTTCATAAACTACTTCACACACATCAGATTCATCTGTTTCATAGTCACTATCAACCGGGCTTGGTGTTTTCATATAAGGAATTATGCTTTTGCATTCTTGCACCACATAATCCTTTTCATTTGATACATCTCTCACATCTTTTCTGCTAGAGACTTGATCAACACACCTTGGCTTCCATAACAAACCATGTGGTTCAAACCCATGTTTCATCAGAAACTTCTCATCACCATTTAGTTCTCTTGCCTTTTTCTTAGAGAACACATTCTTGTCATTTTTCTTATCATTTCTTGGTGATTCTTCTGAATCATCAGACTTGATTGATCTTGAATCATCCTTTTTAACAATTCTGATTGGTTGAGTATTCTCCTTGATGACAACCTCAGATTTGTTTTGGAAACTGTTTCCTTTTACATGTTGTACTGTAGTTCGTTTAAAATTTTCTTTTACTACCACAGTTACCTTTTCATTCACAGCTTTGAACTTTCACCTTTCCTTTATGCTTTCTCACACATCTTCCCTTTGCTTAAGTATTCATCATACTTCTTCTTGTACAGACCAAAGTCTTGCCCAAACTTGGTTTCATTAGGAACAAAAACTGGCTTGTATTTAAACCTTTCATGGCAGGAATCTGTGTGATGTCCATACTCATCACATTTTTACACCATACTTTTCCCTTGAATTTTTCAAGTGAAGTTCCCTTTATGAACCTTTCACTAGGTCTGGGGGGTTCAATAGCAATAGTCTTATGAGTTTTGAGCACATCAAAATCAATTGAAATGGCACAAACTCTTCAATCTTGATATCTTTTCTATCAACTCTTCCTTTCACAAATTTGATTTTCTCCATCTTTATAGGAACTTCATCTAGACTTCCTTTGAACCTGGTCTGTCTTCTCTCATACTCCTCTACAGTTTCAACTTCACCAATGTCAAATAATTATTGACTAGAGAAAACAGGGTGCACTGGAATAAATTCATCATTTGAGAAAGTTTCACTTGGTTTCTTTTTGTTGTTATTCTTGATTTTTCTCAATACTTCTCTGCTTGGTGGCTTTACAAAATTGTAAGCAACCTTAGACATTTTTGAACCTTCACATATGTCAAATGACACATGTTCTCTTCTCATATTCTCATAATGTCTTTTCATCTTTGCTGTAGCAGGTGGAAACAATGGAAGTTGATCAACTGAGTCAGGTTTTCCATTTCTTTTGTTCTTGACACCTTCATCAATTCAACTTTCATCACTTGTATCAACCAAATCATCAACAATTAGACATTCATCATCAAAGTCATCTTCAGAGACTTGAATACCAACTGATTTCTCATCTTTTGCATCTTCTTTTAGAACAAATTCTCCTTCTTCATTTACTTCCACCATTTTGTAGTTATCAATGAATTCCACTTTGTCTTGAAAGACATCTCTGAACTGATTAAGGTATGCCTCCCTTTTCTCTTTGTCAACTTTTAAGGAGTAGTTGTCATTGAATGGTGGAGGCACATCCTTATACTTATCTTCCTCTTTAATCTTGTTCAGAATGCCACAGATGTTACCAGTTGATACTAGGTTCTTCAAAAATTCATTTTCCACATGAAGTGTGGTATACTTCACTTTTTCTTCTACCATCATTCTTTTCAAACCTTCAACTTTAGTGACATACCTTGACTGAATTCTGTAGCTGGTCATGCAATCTTCTTCCAGGATTTTAGTTTTATCCTCATTGGCTAGATCATTTGATTCATAAACTTTTATCATGCTCTGCTTTCTAAATACTCACTCTTAAGTTTTCCTATCTTCAACTTAAGTGATTCAATGGTTTCAAGTAATTCAAGTTCTGAGTTTGAATGTACATGTGTTGATGAAAAGGAATATGCTTCATTTGCAGTCTGAGCCATCTAAGCCACATTTGCCTTACTGATGTCATCTTCATGATTTCTCCAATCAAAGTTCCCATCTTGTTGGTTAGCTGTAAGTGCAACATTCCCTTGATTTCTCGGCTGATTGGTGTTATTTCTGTTGGTGTTGTTGTTGTTGGGAACATGTGGAGGGTTTTGATTGGTATTTATTTGGTAGCTTTGGTTTTGGGGTAGAACCTGTTGATTGTTCTGTTGGGACTGTTGATAGTTCTGGTTGAAGTTGGGATTATTGCTGAAATTGTTGTTGTATGATCTTGATTGTCCTTGTTGGTACTGGCCCTGGAATTGGTTCTGATTTCTTAACTGAAATTGCTGACTTTGATTGTTATTAAACTGTCTTGGCAGATTGCATTCTCTGGCAAAATGTCCAGGTTGTTGACAGTTATAACAAATGACCTTTGACTTGTCAAATCCAATTCTTTCATTTCGTCCTAATAGAAGGGATCTACCCGTCCTATTGTATAACCTCTTACTTCTCAAGGCCAACATTGCTGCTTGCCACTTCAAGTCCATATCTTCAAGATCATTTGCATCAATCTGTTCTAAGTCATCTTAAACAATGCTGGTGTGAACCATATTCTTTGCTACACAAGCATTATATGAATCTGTAAACATTGTGAACAATTCTTGGTACTCATTTCCTTGATTTCCTTGATTTCCACTTCCACCACCAAAAGGTACATGTCCACTTGCCATTGAGGCAGAGTCATCATCAATAAGCTAAAGATTAAACCTTGATTGGCTACCTTGATTGCTTGAGCTCCCAGCTATAAATCCTATTGGGGTTTCACCAACATGCTCACTTGGTTCTTCAATAATAGGGATCTGCAGTTGATTTTTGGTAGACAGATTCCCCATTGGAGCAATAAGAGCATTTGATACTTGGAAGCAAGGCTTGTCTTCTCTGATCATTTCATTCTCTATCATTTCAATTTCAGCAGCTTGAAGAAAGCAAATCACATCATCAAGTTTCAATGTGTCATAATTTGGTTTCTACCTTATGAACTTGCTTGCTGTATACCATTCTTTTGACAATGATGTAAAAGCTTCGTATTCAAATCAGAATCAGACACGACATAATCAGTTGTTCTAATCTCATTCACAATAGCCTAAAATCTCTCTAGTACTGACTTCAGCCTCTCACCATCTTTGTATTTGAAATGATCAAGTTGTTGTTTGAGTCTTTCCTTCTTGATATTCTTTAGTTCAGTGTTGCCTTCAAACATTTCAAGTATGGCATCATATATTGCCTTTGCTATCTGATGGTGAGCAACTTTAGTGAGGATTTCCCAAGACAAACCAAGTTTTGACATAGCCAACGCTCTATCATCCACCTTCTTCATTCGCGCTTCAACAGTATTATTACTGTTAGTTCCTTCAGCAGGTGCTGTGTAAGGTCCGTTTTGGATAGAGGTCCACATTTTAACATCATTATAACAAACAACAGCCTTAAAGAGTACCTTCCACTTAATGAAATTCTCCTGTCCATACAATCTAAGTATCTTGTTAGTAGACACTTCCTGCTCCTTGTAACCAAACATAATTTCTATGTGATTTTTGAAGATTTAATGACACAAGTTAAAAAAAAAACTTAAACAGATGCTTAAAATTCTTTTGAAAAACAAACAGATCTGATGTATCTGGTCAAGTAAGAGCAAGATCTCAAATAAAAATTCAAACTTTAATATAAAAGAGAGACATAAAACACCAAAGTGTAGATCTGGAAGAAAACAGAGTTGCTGACGTCACGGATCAATGAAATAGTGCTTCAGCTGACGTCACTCTTCATCTTCAAATCTTCAACAACAAGCAACGATTCTTTACCCAAATAGCAGGACACAAGCTCTGATACCACTTGTCGGTCCTCCACAATAACGAGAGATTCACCACAATCGTAACCCACACCGTGAGGTGTTGACAAGATAGGTTAACGACTTGCTATTTTTAGGTAAGAAAGATATTGTGTAAATGGAGGAATCACTAACACTATATGTATTGCTTGAAATTACAAAAGTAAACAAAATACAGTCTGTTACTCAAAATATTTCCATTTATAGTAATATTAATACAAACAGAAATCAATTAGGGTTATAAAAAGGGAATGTTTTGTTAGGTCGTATTCAAAGGGAGACCATCATATCAATGTCTGGAATAATATGTCTACGTCCATCGCTTTTTAAGAATTCCCTAATTATTCCTTATATAGGCCTACCTGACAGCTATAATTCCTTCTAGAAACCCTAATTAATGATACATATTCAGTGAATCCTATTAGAAAATGTTCTAAGTGTAAAACATGTCTTCGGATAGGCTTTGGAGCCTTTGTCTTCTTTGAGCAGACTTGGTAACCAAAGTGTGCTTGGGGAACAGTTCTCCGGGTAGACTTAACTTAGAATATTTCCTTAGAAATTATTCACCTAGAAGACTTCAATCTTCTTGACCATAGAAAACTTTGCCCGATATGATCGAAAGAGAAAACTTGTTCTTCAGAGACCCTTTCAACTCTTTGTTAATGAATAACTTATTTAGCAAACCCAAGTGTGTTGGTAACACTGTAGCTTGCTCGGAGTTGAACCTTGCTCGACAAAGTCCTTAAGATAATTCTTTATCAACTTTCTTCAAGCATACTCAGACCACTGCTTAATAATGAATACCTTGCTAGATCTTCCAAATACTTGGTTTCAAAAGCTTGGTTAGCCAAGAGCTTACTCGGAAGCAAACCTTGCTTGGCTATGAAGAACAACATTTCTAGACATAGTGAACCCTGCTCGGATAGTCACTAAAGAAGACTTCAAGAAGATAACTTTGCCTAGAAGGCAAAATACCTTGCTAGGCTTAAGTAAAAGCTTGCTCGGATGTCCAAGTATGCTCGATGTCCATACTTAGCCATTTTCAGGGAGGTTGATAAGATTTCAATCTTCCTTTAATCCATTTTCTCATCCCAAAAACTGAGAATGTCACTGATGAAGCAAATAAACAAGTGGTAGTAGATGATGCAGGTGGACCAATAATTGTTAAACTTTCCAAGATGTGGAATGAATATGCTGATAAAATTGCTGAGGAAGATGAAAGAAAAGGGGATAAAATGATTTTAAATTTGGAAAGAAGTGTACAAGGAAAAGATGCAGATATGATGGTCATGATTATAGTGATGATGAGATGAAGAAGAAAAGGGCCAAAAGGACTGATGAAACTGATTATACCATTGAGAGCCCTAAGGAACATGAAAGCCCTGTGATGGCTGTTCCTATTCAGGTTGTAATGCCAGAAGCTGAACCAGACTTTAATGAACCAAGAATCGAAGCATTGGATGAATCTACTGAAAGAGAAGATGAAACTGAAGAAGATGACAATGCTGAAGATGACAATAATGATGATGACAATGATGAAGATGACAACAACAACAATGATGATGATGCTAGTGATAATGCAGAAAATCCTGAAACTGTTGACTCCCCACAAATTGTAATGACTAATGAGCAAAGGGAGAACATACAGCAAAGTCCTGAGAATGCAAGGAGAAATAATCCATTAGTTATAAGCTTGATCAAACATGGTTATATGTTTAAAACTTTAGTTCCTAAGACAGATGAGGAACTGCAAAGATTGGTTGACAAAGAAGCTCATGAGATAAAGAAGAGGATTGAGAAAAAGAATCGTGACTCCTTGAAATATAGGGATTATTTGAGATTGCATGGATTGTCCGATAAGAATTTGAGTAAGATGAGCTTCAGTAAATTGGAAGAACATTATAATATGAATCGGGAAAGAGTAGAAAGAGAGGAGAAGGAGAGATTGAAAAGAGAAGCAAATAAACAAGAAAAGATTGATGAACTAATGAAGAGGTTTGGAGGCAAGTGCAAGTACCAAATTGATAGAGGTATTGTAATGGAGAGAGTGGATGGAATGTCAAAAGCACAAGTGGAATCCAATTTTAAAAGGCTGTCAAAGAAGGATGATACTGATAAAGAACCAAAAAGGCCAAGAATTGTGACTATAGCTGAGAAAGAGAAACCTGAGAGGAAGAAAATATGGGTGGATGAAAGGCTCACATTGCTTGATAGACTGATGGAAGCAAGAGGGAGCATGAATGCGATTGAAGGGATGAATAGAAGTGAGAAATTAGCCCTATTTGAATATGAGTTAGAGAAGGATAAATAAGAAAGCGCTCAATCTTCAAAGGCTACAAAAATTCCTACTGTTGTGCATGTAAAGCCTAAACCAGTTGAACATAGAGATCCATGGGAGGATGAGAGCAGAATTAGGACCCTTAAAGGGTTAATGCCGACCAAAGGAATGGATGAGAGGAAGTTTGATCTCCTCGGTAAAGCTCAATTGAAAGAACTATTTTATGATCAGAAGGAAGATTGGGAGAGACTGGAGGCTGAGCACAGGAATCCTCAAAATGCTAAAGCTGGACCTAGTGGAGTTCGATTTGTTCCAGCTGGTCTGCTTGGGAATAAAACTGTTCTTATGATGATTGAAAAATTGGCATAAGTAGTCAGTGATAGTATTGATGATTTGAAGGCTATGCCAGTTGAAATGATGATTTCAATGTATGAGAAGAAATTTGGGGCATTGGGTGCCACTAAACCCAGAAAGGCAATACCCTCCTGGCCCTCAGCCTCGAGACCACAAGTTCCTGCAACTGGAGTCACAAAACAACGACCAAAAAGGCCACCATCTGATGTGGACCTACCAAAAATACTCTTTTATGACTCGGT
Organism: Bidens hawaiensis; assembly: GCF_021521415.1. Classification (NCBI taxonomy): domain Eukaryota; kingdom Viridiplantae; phylum Streptophyta; class Magnoliopsida; order Asterales; family Asteraceae; genus Bidens; species Bidens hawaiensis. The sequence continues at coordinate 21,632 of NW_027500200.1, forward strand.
AGCTGAATCATTGAAGGTTGTAATGAAAAGTGGAGATTTGAGAAAAATCATTTTCAAGGATGATTTTGCCGAGCGGGAACAGTTGGAGAAATGGCAAGCCTATAATTGTATGATTATGATGACAGATTCAAGCTTGCAGGAAGGAAAAAGAATGAACTGTCTAAATATCTGAAGGAGGAAGCAAGAACAGGATTCCCTTTGCTAAATAAGAAGAGAAAATGGAAATTGACTGAACATGAAAAGGCAAGAAGAGCAAAGAGGATGAGGAATATTAATGGTGCTGAAATTGGGTATCTCAGAAGTAAGGGAGAGAGACCCACTGGCCAACATGATGGTCTATATTAGCATGAGAAGAAGGATGACAAGGCCCAATCTGGAAGTCCATAGGAATGGTAGGATTAATAGAATTGATTACAAAGAATAAGATGAAATTCAGAAGGACTTGCCTAGGGAATTATCAGAACTGACGAAGATATAACATTCCTGCATGATGATGATTTGAGGGATATTATGGAGTGGACTTTACCTGGAAACCACCCTCATCGTCAACGATTATTCATGTTCAAGGAAAGAGCAGGAAGTGTCAAGTTAGAAAGAAGACAAGCGGCCTCAAGCTACAGAAGATAAGAATATATTTCTGGCTTAGGTTTTGATGTGTAATGTCCACTGGACAGAATTTCCACATGTAATATTCTTTTTATGCTAGGTAATTTTGACTTTTGAATTAGATGTGTATTTTGGACTAAGTGTACGTAACCATAGAGGTGTTTTGGTACAACTGAGGGTGTTCCAATCCAGGGGGAGATTGTTGGGATGAGAAAATGGTTTAAGGAAGATTGAAATCTTCTCAACCTTCCTGAAAATGGCTAAGTATGGACATCAGGCACACTTGGGCCTCCGAGAAAGCTTTTACTTAAGCCTAGCAAGGTATTCTACCCGGAGAATTGTTCTCCAACACACTTTGGTTACCATGTCTGCTCGAAGAAGACAAAAGCTCCAAAGCTTACCCGAAGACCTGTTTTACACTTAGAATCTTTTGTAATTTGATTTACTGAATATGTATCGTTAATTAGGGTTTCTAGAAGGAATGGTAGCTGTCAGGTAGGCCTGCAAATAGAATAATTAGGGCACACCTAAAAAGAGATAGACATAGACGTGAGACAACTGATATTATTCCTGACTTTGATATTGACGGCCTTTCTTTAATACGTACTGACAAAAACATTCCCTTTCTGTGAACCCTGATTGATTCTCGTTTGTAATAATCTTTCTATAAATGGAAATATTTTGAGTAGCAGTCTGTGTTTGTTTACTTTAGTATTTCCAAGCAATATATATTGTGTTTGTGATTCCGCTGTTAACACGATATTATTATTACCCTAAATAGCAAGTCGTTAGTCAACACCTCAAAGTGTGGTTTGCGACAGTTGTGTAGTGATTTTTGTTATTCGGGACCAACAAGTTACGCAAGAAACAGAAAATGAAAAGCACTTCGGTTACTCAAGACATTGGGTTATACTTTAATTCATCACAATCAATGATTGCTTCCAGCCCGAAGACTCAAACCGCTTTTGTTAGAAATAGTAGTTTTGGTGGAAGTTCTCAAACAAGTAAACCATCTAACATTCCACACTACACAAGCTCTTACAATGGAACCAATTCAACCAATTCTTCTTCTGATCAATCCCAAAGCCCACTAGTCAACCATCTGATGTTGTTCAATGCAACATTACTGTTAATATCAAGAACAACAATGGACTGACAGTTGAAAACGTTCAAGAACATATGGCTTTCTTAGGATCCATCCTTGAGTCATACGAGTGTTTGATAGGTGGGCGTATTAGTAACTACAACATGGCAAAAGAAGATTACTATTAGATTGATCCTGAGGAAATGGAGAAGCTATATATTTATTGGTGTATGGCAAGTGTTGTGAGAAGGGCACAAAGATTCTGAGAGATTACTGGTAAGAACTTCCTTGATGGGACAACTTCAAAACTCGGATTTGATAAGTCAAAGGTTCGATGTTTTCGATGCAAGGAAAAGGGTCACTTCAAGAGGGAATGCACTAATCCAGAAGTTGGAGATGTTAGTCCTAATTCTTTTGGTAGGGATTATAACCGACAAGCCATTTATCATCAGAGTTCTCCTGCACCAGCATAATCATCAAATAAGAATGAAGCATCTTCATCAAAAGTGTGTCATGAACAATTGGATGAGGATTTTAATAGTAATTCTATTATTCATCGAGAAAATGTTGCTGAGGTGATTGATGAGTAAGCTGGAGAACATGTATGTGTTTCCAATGTAGGAGAAGATGAGAAAGATGTGGAAACTGAAGATATTGTTGCTGATCAACCTGATGCTGAAAAAATGGATGCTGTTAAGAACAATACTGAGAAGATTTCAAGTGATCATGAAGGGACAGAATCTACCAAGAATTTTGATTCGATTCCTGATGATTTGTTTTAATCATTCTTACCTCCTGACGTGTTTGAAAGTTTTGCAGGATGGTTCAATGGTGAGGAAGTACCACATGGAAATATTAACTTTGTAATTGATGATGAAGAAGATGAGATTGTAGCAACTAATTAAGTTCATGAAGCTGCAAAAATTGAGGAAATGTGTGAGGAAACTGTGCTAGCGACAGTTGATATTGAAGTAGAGTTTGACTGTTATGCATTCATGGCTGGTTAGGTAAAATTCTCCACTAATGTTGAACATGTTTGTGAATTATGTGAGGAAAAAGATTTTGTGATTAACTCACTTAAAACAAATTATAACAACATGTTTCAAGATTAAAAAAGCTTTTGATAAACTTCAAAAATGTGAGAAATGGTTGTGGTTGAAAATCCTACAAGATGAGAAAACTATTTCTATGCTAACTCACACAGTTAAAGATAAACAAATTGCTATTAATAGACAAGTTGATGAGAAAGCGGAACTAAAAAAGGAACTTCAATTGATTAAAATTGAAACTGAAAGAGTTGACACTAAACTTAAAAGCTACTCCGCCTCATCACATGTCCTTTATCACATTGTCCCAAAGCATTATGTTGAGGACAAAATGGATGATCCAAAATATCATACTATACTGCCACCTATTTGGGGCTCCTTTGTTCCAAAAGAACCTGAAGAGTTCTTAAGGCAATGAATGTGGTGACTTATTCAACACATCATGATGTTTCATCATCTGTTTCATGTGATGAGCAAAATGTTAAATCTTTCAACATCTCTGAATGTGAGAGCGAAGTGGGTAAGAAAATTGTTGAATTTATGTTTTCTGAAGAAAAATCTGAAACATGTGATAATCTGTTATAATCAAATCTGAAACTCAACCATGTACTAAAACTGGTAATCAGAACTCAAAATTTGCAAAAACCAGTTTTTATTACAAAAGAAAAGGTACTGGGTTTAAAGAGGGAGACAAAGCTTCTGTAAAACCAAATGTGGGTTTTCAAAAGATTTCTTTTCTTAAGGGTGAGACATCTGAGGAAGAGAAAGATGCCATCTTTACAAGGCAATCAAATGATGAGTTTTATAGACTCAATGATGAAAGAGAGAAACAAGAGAATCAAGTTCATCTTGTTATCAAGTTTGTTAATAGGACGAAATGTTTCTGTTATAATGTAGAAGGACATTTATTTTATTGATGTCCTAAAAGATTCTCTCACGAAAGAAAACATGTGGTGAACAAAAAACCATATGTGAAAGTTCCATTGGTAAGATCTACATCTCCACCAATCAAGATTTTAAAATAGGGTGTAGATAAGGAGCTTGTCAAAAGATTTTTGAAGTAGGTGAATCTTAAAAAGATAAAAAAATGATGATTTTTACAAGAAGACAAGTTCTGTGGGATAGAACTGGGTGGTTAATTGCAAGATCAAAGATAAAACTGTTAATTCAACCACTGATAACGATGTTGAGTTTTGTAAAATTGAGAAAGATAAAGAAGTTAAGACTTTAAAATCAGAGTCTTCTAACTTGTTTAAATCATGCTCATCGGTTGAATCTTTGACTGATTATGAGGATGATAGTTTTGATGATTGTTTCTAAGAGAAATTGAAACAACCCAAGACCAAGAAGGCTTGGGTTTCCTTGTTTCACTAATTGCTTACTTTTGTAGAGGCTTTCAATATCCAATGACTCATGTTGGATGATGGATAGTGGAGCCTCTCGACACATGATAGGAACTCTTCATTTGCTAAAGAATGTTAAATCTACTCGAGGAGGATATGTGGGGTTTGTAGAAAATCAAGGAGGACAAATTGTTCGAGAGGGTACTTTATCGAACAGGAAAGTGATGCTCGAGAATGTGAATTACATCACGGAGCTTGAGAATAATTTGTTGAGTATCTCCCAAATTTGTGCCAAAGGTTTCTCAACACATTTTACAAGTCAAGATTGTATGATTCCGAAGCCTGGGTATAAGATTCCAGAAGAATGGATATTGATGAAGGCACCAAGGGAGAATGATCTTTATGTGCTTAACACGAGAATTGCATCATCGACTCAAGATACAATACAGTGCTTTGTCACCAAGGAGTCTGAAAAGGAGTCAGTATTATGGCATCGTCGAATGGGTCACATCAATGTTTGCAAGATGAACTATCTTGTTCACAACCAACTGGTTGAAGGTGTAAACGTCAAGTGTTTTCATTTTAGTATTGATTGCTTGAGTTGTAAGCAGGGTAAACAAAAGAAGAAGTCGCACCCGACGAAGTCTCTTAATTCAATCAACTTACCTTTCGAGACGGTACAGATGGATTTGTTTGCTCCCGTGAATGTCAAAAGTATCACCATGAAACTCTACTCTTTGGTGGTCACTGATGATTACTCACGCTTCTCGTGGGTGTTGTTTATTGAATTGAAAGATGAGACCTTCGACAACTTGATGATCTTATTCAAGAAGCTTGAGATGTTATACAATCTGCCAATCTGAATAATCAGAAGCGACAATGGTACCGAGTTCAGGAACAACCGAATGCTTCAATGCTGTAACGAGCGTGGTATTCTTCATGAATTTAGTGCTCCCTATACACCACAACAAAATGGAGTAGATGAATGAAAGAACAGGACGTTGATCTAAATGGCTAGCGCGATGTTGGCTGATTCGAAACTTCCTGTGAGTTTTTGGTCAGAAGCTGTTGCTTCAGCTTGTTTCACTCTTAACCATGTTCTAACAGTAAAGAAGTTTGGAAAAACTTGTTTCGAGTTACTTAATCGATGAAAGCCGAATTTGAAGTGGCTTGAGCCGTTCAGATCACAGTGTACGGTCCTTGATCCCGATGGTAAATTTGGCGCTAAGTCTATAGAAGGTTTCTTTGTGGGTTATGCTAGTCCTTTGCGTCGAGTATTCTTACCTAGCATCAACCGAATTGTGCAAGTACAACATGTTGACTGTCAACAATATGCTATTCCTATTCAAAGAAAGGGCAATTCATGGATGTTTGACTATGACAGCTTGTGGAGTTGTTTCTCATTTCCTGAAGAGAAAATCACTGATGAAATGACCACACTGTTATTTCAACAACATTTGGGTGAAGGGTTGAATGACGAAATTACTACGCAAGATGTTCCAATCTTTATTAAGGATCCGTCACCTGATGTTAATGACCATGTTGAAGATACGCTGGCTACACCCTCCTTTGACGATGACGGTGAAGATCACAATGATGTGATTGAGTCTTTAAATTCAACCAACACCTACTTCAGATCCTATGCTTTCTGATGAAGTGGTTATTGATAAGAATATTACAAACTTCCAAACTGATGTGGTGGTTTCAGATGAAGTTATTCCTCGTACTATGTCATATCACCCAGAAGAGAATATTATTGGAGATCTGAATTATGGAATACGAACTAGAAGCCAACTTGATCAAAGTTTCAGTTGTTATTATACTTAAGTTGCTCCACTTCAAAACGGTTCTCATTCAAAATTTTCATTTCACAAATTGAACCGAAGGCATATAAACAACCTTTGACTGAAGAAAGTTGGGTCAATGTGATGCAAGAAGAATTGTTGCAATTTGAAAAGCTTGGGGTTTGGAAACTTGTGGATCTACCTGATAACAAACAATGCATTAATACAAGTGGGTTTTCAAGTGCAAACGGGAAGAAAATGGTATAATTGTTAGAAACAAAGCTCTATTAGTGGTTCTCGGTTTCAATAAAAGGTAGGGAATCGATTACAACGAAGTCTATGCTCTCGTTGCTAGACTTGAAGCTATTCGGGTTTTCTTAGCCTTTGCATCTTGGAAAGGATTCAAGGTCTACCAGTTAGATGTTAAGTCTGCTTTCCTAAATGAAAAATTGGGTGAAGAAGTCTTTGTAGGACAACCACCGGGATTTCTCGATCCTATTCACAAAGACAAGGTGTACCTGCTCGACAAAGGTCTTTATGGTTTACATCAAGCCCCAAGAGCTTGGTATGACACGTTGTCTAAACACTTAATAGACAATAACCTTGTTCGTGGCACCATGGATTGTACACTCTTCACAAAGGAGGTAGATGGTTATTTGCTGATAGTCCAGGTCTATGTGGACGATATCATTTTTGGGTCAACAAACGATGTTCTGTGCAAAGAATTTGAGGAAGTTATGAAGTCGAAGATTGAAATGAGCGTTATGGGAGAATTGAAGTTTTTCTTGGGTTTGCAAGTCGAACAACTTTATGATGGAATCTTCATTCATCAGACGAAGTATGTCAAAGATATCCTCGAAAAGTTTAATATGGCTGACTCATCTCTGATCAGCACTCCAATCCCGCTAAATCATGAAATTGGTCCTGACCCCACAGTGGAGAAGGTTGATGAAACACCATTATATGATTGGCTCCCTCATGTATCTCACTGCTTCAAGGCCAGACATCATGTATCCAACGTGTTTGTGTGCCGATATCAATCCAGTCCAAGGGTCTCTTCCCTAACGTTGGTGAAGTGGATACTACGGTATCTTAAGGGTTGTCAAGGGGTCGGTCTTTGGTATCCTTCAGACAATGTATTTGAGCTTAGAGCATATTCGGATTCTGGTTATGGAAGCTGCAAGCTGAACCAAATCTACTAATGCCGGTTGTCAGTTCTTTGGTGCAGGTAGTTGACATGGCAGTGTAAGAAGCAGACACTATCCACTTGTGATGCCGAGTACGTAGTTGCTTCCAGCTGCCGTTCTCAGGCTTTATGGATACAACAACAAATGCACGACTAAGGTTTGAAATTTCATACTACTATTTTTGTAGATAATACTGCTGCTATATCCATAACTAAGAACCCGGTAAATCACTCAAAAAATAAACATATTGATATACGGTATCACTTCATCCATGACTGTTACGAGAAGAAGTTGATTACCGTAGACAAAATTCACATCGACGAAGAATAAGCTGATCTTTTTTTCTAAAGCTTTCGATAAAAACAGACTTTTGTATTTGTTGGGGCTTAACGGTATTAAGAATATGGGCGGTCGGAAAGAGAGTGATACCGAGGTTATGGATTCCGACCTTTGAGTAACCGCTCACTAGGTCAAATTTCTTTTTAAATATTTTTCTTTAAATGGTTTTTGATTTTAGGGGGAGAAATAGTTTGAAAAATACAAAAACATTTGAAAAATCGTAAAAAGCCAAAAACATTTGAAAAAGTATAAAAGCAAAAAAAAAAAAACATTGAAAAATGTGTAAATCACAAAAACAATAGAAAAATTCTCCTCAAAATGAGTTTTGAAGCATAAAAGGAAAATGATAGTACATTGATCATTTTGTTCCAAGTACCGGTAATATGAGGTATAAAAGTCTATTGATTAATGCCGGTTCATTGGTTGGCTTTAAATAACAAGTAAGGGAATATGTGATATAAACTTAACTAGCCAAATTGAAAGATTAGTTAGCATTCTAGCACTAAAGTCTTGGTGATGATGCCAGATAATTAATAACCAGTCATACTCAAGCCTTATGTTTCAGTAGATCACCAAAAATAAAGTGTTAATAAAGTGTTTTAAGCGTCTAGTACACAGTCTACATTTCAACGGTATATGGTTTTATGGCCATAAATCCTATATTGATGGGTTGCACTAGGTTTCTTAAGCCATTAAGGTCTTTATGCGGTTTATCATCTGGGTATTCACTTCGGTGAATATTTAAACTCGTGCTCAAAAGAGCAAACCTTGAAAAGTCATTAAACTTTGATCACTTTGTACTTTGTTCAACTTTTCTACTGACTTGATCAAAATTGTTGTTAGTCGTACATTGTTCCTCCCTTGAGTGCGTCTTAATACCAATAAAAAACGGACCTCAGGGGATACAATGTCTGCAAGCCAACATATGAAATAGTACATACTCATCTATGGTAAAAGAAACTTAGGGTATTGCTTGATAACAGGGGTATGCCTTGTTGTGGAAAACTGCTGCTATGATTGCCAAATTAAAAATTTTAAATGTTTTGATATGCTGGTTCTAAGGTTTAAATCAAGTTGGGCTGACATGGTAAAACTCAAATCAAGCCAGAGTCAAGATTAGAATCTAATCATGTTATGATATTCTGTGCTTAATTGAACCTTAATCGTATAACTGATATCTCTGAATCTTTTGTTTTAATAGTTAAAGTGGACAACAATACCAATGACTAGGCTTAACATCATACATAATAAAACCAAAATATAAAACCGTTATGTAAGAACGGATTGATCAGTATGATTCCTTGCTCAACTCACAAAAATATGTTTCTTTATGTTTGTAATTAGTTCTTATTTTGATATATTTTTTTTTGATTACATCTTTTCGTTCATAAACCAAAAATATTTTACATTTCTATTTATTTTCTAATTTGGTTAATGGTGATTCGGGTCTGGATATCCGAGAATCGGAATCGAGTGGATGTTTTTGACAAAAATATTCAACATTTCGGATTTAAATGTTCAAATGAATTGGTCAATGTCATTAATTTTGACTTGATTAAGCTCAAAAATGAAAAATTGGTTTCTTAAAATCAAAATTGTTTCAAAATTGTGGTCAAAATTTCACAAGGATTCATCAGGTTCATTAATTTGGACTTGATTGGGATCGTAAGTGTGAAATTTTGTCAATCTTAAACGGTGTTTGAATGTTAAAACGTATAAGTGGTTAACTTACTCGGCGTATAAGTTGTAATAACTTATACGACTTATAAGTCAAACACTTATATAACGTATAAGTGCAAATTATAAATACATACATATGCGCTGGTTATGTCATTCATGCTTATATGTTTTCTCCATGAAACGAACTTACGCACTGTCCATTCTTGAGCGTATATCTTACTGATATTCACTGAGATTTGATATTTTTGTTTCTTGTGGTTGATCCTCACACCACTTGAATTGTTAAAGGTATAAATTTATTCTTAAATGTTAGATCTATATGTGTTTATTAATGGTGAACAGTATCGTATCAATTTGGACTCAATTGGACTTGTAAATGAAATCTGATCAAGGGGATTTTAGAGAACAAACGTCATCGATATTATTCCGAACATGTTAGGCAAAAAAAATTTAGTTTATCATTGTCTGAATCGTGCAAATTATTTCTTGACCTAGTCTTAAGTTTGAACGCATAAGGTTTTAAACTTATCCGTCGTATAAGTCTCCTAGACTTATACGACGTATAAGCTCTAAAGTCTTATACATTGAATTATTAAATGTGAACTTATCCGTTCATACTTACACGTTGATATAAATGTTATACGGATACATGGTTATACGCTGATATGTTCTTACACGCACGCTTGTATATAGACTTACACGTTGTAATGACATATGCGCTTTTAAATACTTATACATATACAGAGTTACATGTTGTCAGAGTCATCCATTTGTAAATACTTACACACTAATAGACTTATATGTTCATATTCGTACTTAAATGTTTATACACAAACTTATACGGCATTAGAAAATTTTCAACTTTTAATAAATTTTACTAACATGATGAATTTTTTTTGTGTGTACATATGGTAAGGATAAAAGATTTTGATGCTAATCACAGTATCTGTGCTTTCTTGGACGGATCTGGTGAAAAGATAGAACCGTTTCGTGTTATATTACCGTACTTTAAAAGATCAAGGATCTTTAAAGCGATTACAACGAATACGATGATAATCAAGGAACCTTGTTGAAGAACGCCTAGTTAGAAGGAGAATGCATTAAGTCTGCTATGAAAAAGAAGGAGATCATCATTTTAGAACACGTTTTAAGAGATGTGTTAGAATTGGGTGATGAATCTTCTGATCCTACTTCTCTGGATGAGAGAATGGTGAAAGGATGTTTATTAAGAATGGGCTACAAGAATGATTTGGACCGAGGATTCTTGAAAACTGGTTTGTCAAGGCCTTATAAGTTTTTGGTGCACGTGATTGTACATTACTTTGGACATCACAAAGGGAAATATGAGGAGATACGTGACTATCACATGTGCATGATCACCGATTTATGCTTGAACTTGAAGTATAACTTTTCTAAAGTTATATTCGAGCATATGAAACTATACTTTGATAATAAGTGGCTTATGTACCCGATATTTGTGCAACTGATTATTGATCATCAATTTCAAAATATTGACAAGAAGGGTGAAGATATGAAACTAGCACACATGTCTGTTAATGGATGTGCTAAGCTTAAATCTTACAGGAATAAAACTTAGGAGGAAATTCCTATGTTTCGAGTGTTATATGGACATCTACTAAATCCTGATTATATTGCTCAGACGAATAATCAGTGGAGAAAGGAGGAAAGTGATTTAGATAGAGAGAATGAGAATGTTTGGATGCAGAGGTATGTGCCTATGGGTGGTAGATGGTTTGTGAAAGCTGAAAATGATGAAGCTGAAGGTTCACATAAAGCAAAGAGGAAATGAAAACATGTTTGTAAAGCTGAACCGATAACTCCTCCTGCTCCTATTCCCGTCCTATTCCTGATCCTGTTCCATAACAACAAACAATTGTTGAACCTGTTGTTGATAAAGATGGAGAGGAAACCGAGTCTGACAATGAAGCTATTAAGACTGTTCGGGCTGATCCTCGGGCTATGCATGATATTCGAAAGGGGAAGCGAACAAAGAAAAAGATTTATGATAAAGATGAAACATATGTTTCTGAATCACCTTAAAGGAGAAGAGTAAAGCACATGGTGAAACGATCTGTGATTAATTCGTGCTTTATTGATGAATCAGAGGATGTAAACATTGGATTTTATCAAGAACATGAGAAAGCAGTTGAAAAGACTCTTGAACCAACAAAAGCTGATGTTGTTGTAAAAGCTGAAAAGACACCAACTTTTGAAGTGAAGCTGAGTGATGTTGTTGATAAGCTCATGGAAACTCCTATAGTTCAAAAGTTTATTCCTCGTTCTACCCCTTCTATTGATGATCCTGTACAAAAGAAGACTCCTAAAGCTAATCCAAAAGTTTCACAACAATCTGGTGAAAACGTATTCTAATGCTTATATGATTTTAGATGGAACTACTAGATTTGAATTCAATGAGTTTAAAGATAAGGTGGAGAATTAGAGGTCAGAATAAATAGTTTGACTGAAGAGAATGATCGTTGAAGGGTTGAGAATGTAGAGATGAAGAAATGTTTGGATGAAAGTGAGAAGAGAAGGAAAATATCTTATGATATGTTGGTAGAACACATGAAGTACTTTGTCAGTATTGAGAAGAAGCTCGGAATCAGACTTAATTCAGTAGTTGATGTTGGGTTTTAACAAGATTATCAAAGCCATACAAACCCATTTATATGAAAAACGCAGCGGATTAATTAGTTTAAAATCTTGTTATATAGATTAATATAAAACACGTTTTATATGCAAAACCCAAGCCCCGGATCCATATACGAATTACATGCATACCAAAACTATCAACCATAGGGGGTTTATTTAATACAACCTTCCAAGAGGCAAGAATATGAAGGAGATGACGGTTTGAATGGCTAGCCTTTAATGGAGAAGAGCCTTAAGCTTGTATACCCTCCAAGCCTTCAACAAACACCTTGATTGCTAGATTTAATGAGTCTTGCACTTGAAAGAAAAAATCCCTCTTGTGTTCTTCTTGCTTGAACCGATTTTGGAGAGAAGAGAGAGAGGAGAGAGTGATTACCATATTGCATGTAATGTGGTTGGTTGTTATTATGTTGTGTCCCAAGAAGAATTAATAAGAGAAAATATATTTAAACAAAAGGGTGGGAAGTTTCCCCCCAAAAGTGGGCTGGTCCTACCAGAAATTATTTTCTCTTTCTTCCTTGCAAAAGACTAATACCCCATGTACTAGTCTCATAATTAATACTCCATGTATCAGTCGCAGGACTAATACTCTATGTATTAGTTCACTGGACTAATACTCCATGTATTAGTCACATGTCTATTGAAACTTTGTGACATTTAACACTTTTAACATGCCATAAGTTTCATGCAACATACCACAACCATTATCATATATATATATATATATATATATCATTTAACCAACTTAAATAATATCATAAGATAATCTCTCTAAATAAAATATCCATATAATTTATTGATTCCTCAAGTGCAAATATTTAGAAACCCATTTTCTAAATATCATAAGTGCTAATATTTATTTGTTAGATCATATCTACAATAAATATTATGGTGTTTGTCTAGCTTGTTATTGGGTATGACCGACTTGGATCATAACGTACTAGCCACATCAACTCTAATATGTGTCTTGGGAAGAGCGATTCCTACAATCTGCCACTTGCACAAGATACATAGAAGATTGATGCAAATAGCAAATACCGACTAACAACGGTTTACTACCCCTAATACGTATGACGAAGTGCCATTCAATAACATCATCCCCTTCAAGTCCCTTACTTGAAATGATTTAAGTGAATCTATCATTTATCCTTTGCCATAAATGTCATGTTAAATCCAGAGACATAGAGTGATCATTCTCTGTTGATTTAACTAATCAGGCCTTAGACATTTAACTCTCAACGAATAAGATGGAAAAATCCCCTATTGACTACATACGTCTCTCACTATCACCTTGTACTATACTTGAGCTTAGCCTTATGTGCTGACATATTTCAGAGCAACGAAGAACTAAGTCAAAGTTTAATAGTCGGTGAATATCAAGACCCAATATGTATCTCAGGTCGGAGGATACTATGATGTTCTCTTTTACTCAAATTTACTTATGATCACAAATCACAAGGATTCCAGGCAGTAAAATTGAGGGCGGGTCATGTCCAACATTTATATCCCATAAATATCTATGAACCTTGGCAGAAAACCCTTGCTCTATATTCATACCTTATGAATATCCACCAATCCAAGTTCATAATAGTCTTACCTTCATATTTGTTCCCACAAATATGAACGTCTACGGACATTTAGAATAATTAACTTATTCACGGATTTAAACATGCTAAAATGGAACATAACTCAAAAGTCATAATCATAAACCATAATCATATGAAAGAGTCAAAATAACAATTGTTCCGATATCCAAATACAAAATTTGATCAAATCCAAACACTAGGATATCGAAGTCCTAAAGCGCAAGTATGACCCTCATGCTTTGGCCTTTGAAGGAGCTTCGTGAGTGGATCCGAAATGTTTTGATCGGTGTGAACTTTGCGAATACATATCTTTCCCTTTTCAACTTCATCCCTTATGTAGTTGAATCTCCGCTCAATGTGCCTTGTCTTTTGATGTGCACGGGGTTCCTTGATTTGTGCAATCGCACCCTCGTTATCACAAAAGATTTACAGAGGGTCCTGAATGGTACAGACTACCCCTAGATCGGCCACGAACTTTCTAATCCATGCAGCTTCTTGAGCTGCCAATGAGGCGGCTATGTATTCAGATTCAGTGGTGGACAAGGCTACCACATCTTGTTTTGCGCTCTTCCAACATACAGCTCCACCATTCATAACGAAAACATTTTCCGATTGTGATCGAGAATCATCTCGATCAGTTTGAAAACTCGCATCCGTTTAACCTTTTACAACGAGGTCCTCCTCACCAGAGCCATATATTAGAAACATATTCTTTGTCCTTCTAAGGTATTTCAATATGATCTTAACCGCCATCCAATGGCTACTTCTGGGATTTTGTTGGTATCGACTTGTCATGCTCAAAGCGCATGACACATCCGGTCTAGTTCATATCATGGCATACATAATGGATCCTATAGCCGAAGCGTATGGGATTCCTTTCATCTTCTCTTTCTCATCCTTTGAGATTGGACATTGAGTCGCATATCGTTCCTCTTTGAATAGGTACAACCTCTTCAAGATTTCATCAATGTATGAACTTTGGTTTAAACCTATCAACCGCCTTGATCTATCCCTATAGATCCTTATTCCCAAAATATAGGCGGCTTCACCAAGATCTTTTATGGAAAAACAACTCCCAAGCCAGGCTTTTACACCTTCCATGGTTGGAATGTCATTCCCAAACAAAAGTATGTCGTCAACATACAATACTAGGAAAGTAATGATGCTCCCACTAGCTTTCTTATACACACAAGCCTCATCAGCGTTCTCGATGAATCCAAATTTCTTGACTTCTTCATCAAAGGTGATTCCAACTTCTAGATGCTTGTTTCAATCAATAGATTGATTTCTTTAACTTGCATACTTTATTAGGATGTTGTGGATCGACAAAACCTTCGGGCTGAACCATATGTCTACCTTTGACCATGGTAAATATGTCAAACTCTATTCTTAACAGCGCTATCTTAGATTTTCTCATGTCAAGATTTTCTCTGTCTTTATTCGGTAATGCTTCCCAGATTGAGTGGCATGATCCATTGTGTTGTAATAATTGGAAAATCTCAAACTTGATCGATTGTTGAAACAAATTCATCATCTTCTTATCTCGAAGAAATCTTGCTTTATCAACCTTAGGAATTTGAGATAGACGATGAATTGTACCATGCTCATTTCTTGGTATGATGTATTCCACCTCAACAGCTTCCCAAGCATCATAATTCACAGCTTGAACATAGGTCTCGAACTTGTTAGCTCAATTTGGATAAACTTCCATCCGTAAAAGTTTCGGGGGCTTCGTGGATGTTCCCATTTCATTCCCCAGATTGATATTCTGAAGTATTAGTGATTGTTGTGCCACAAACGCATTCAAATCTTCCATCTTTGCACAAAAATCAAGAGTTCAACTAAACCAACGTATATGTGTCGTGAAGCTAATCAACGTATAAATACTTACACGGAGAACAACCAACGTATAACTACTACATCGTATAACCAAAACTTATACGGTGAAATCCACTTATACGACCAAAACTCATATACGAACAAGAGCAATCTTATACGGATACTTGACTTTAGTAAACTTATATGGAAATCAAACTTGACTTATACGCTAAACAAACTGTTCAATCTTCATGATCAAAAACTTGAATTTCAACTAGAATTTGATTATTCCACTCGTGCATAACTTATTAACAAATATAAACGATCATAATCACTGAAGGAATCTGAATTTTATCCGTGATATGTGAGTAATTGAAGAAATAGTAATCGGTTAGGGTTTTGACTTTATGTTCTTCAAATCTTCAAGTAATTGTGCTCAATTCAGTAGTAAACATATGACAAACTGAAAATTTTTCTTACTTTTTCAGACACTCATCACGACTTGACTCAAATTTTCGGGACGGAAATTCTTTAACATGGGAATGATGTGACAATCGTCAATTTCAGGTTAACTCCGTTAACTCAACTCCGTCAATTCAAACTTTAGATCATTGAATCTATAACGCACACTTCATTACATTTAAACTAGGGTTTAAATGACGCTTAACACTTACTACATGTGTAGTCTTTCGGGAATTGCACCGAAACGCAAACGAGTTGACACAAACGATTGGTGAATAAACGAAAAACGTCAAAACAGTAATTATGTGATGATTATGTGTTAGACTTATGTGTTATGTGAAAACATCGTTATAAACACTAACTCAAGATGTAAACAAGTTAGTTTAAGCTAGATAAGTAATACTTAGAAGTGGAGGGCCAAAGTGTAATATAGTATTATTATAAATCATCATCATCATCATCATCATCATCATCGTACTCAGTATATCCCACCAATAGCAAAGCTATAGTAGGGTCTGAGGAGGGTAAGATGTAGACAGCCTTACCTCTACCCCATAGGGATAGAGAGGCTGCTTCCGGTGAGACCCTCGGCTCGATAGTAGTTTTGCATCAAGCCTTGGACATAAGACACATAACACTCAACCATCGGGACACCGACCGATTGGTGCATGTACCCTTGTCTTTCGGCTATCAACGCCACCACATGATGCCTGATTAACCTTCCGCCACTTTTAACGTTATTTTCATGATATTGGTAAAATAACGTCAAAATTAGTGCAATTTCGCTTTTGCCCACCCGAGGGTTCACACATATATACATTATATGCGTGCACCGCAAGCAGGGCGTATAGTATTATTATAAATAATAATAATAATAAACCCTAACTTGTTATTTCTCTCCCTACACAAACCGATCAGCCCCCCCCCCCCTTGGCTCCTTGGCTGCCGTCGACATACACACACATACATACAACCAATTTCAAGCTTTTGATTCAAGATTAAGGTGCTAGGAAGAAAGCTAGAGAGAGTTTTTCTGTGACGCGCATCTTGGTGAATTATTTTGGGAATACTTCGCAAACAGTGAGTTTCACTTTCCCCTTTTAAACTTTTTAAACGCTTTTCACTTGGGAGAGATAACATACTCCGAAACGCATTTAAGATTTTGTTAATATAGATTATATATCACTTGTAAAGACTAAGTGGCAAACGCAATAACTAAAGTCCTTCATTCACATCGAACCGGTTAATATTTGGATAATAGCGAGTCACTGTTGAGTAGTACTACTGGGTTTGACAAACCCCACCCAACGCTAAACTCGACTGGAGGTCGAGTGGGTGTAATCTTGGCTAAACACATACCATGGTCTGGATGACCTGGTGGCAAGGCAAATGATAAACAGTCAGCTTCGGTGTCGAACACTTAGTGATACTTGTTTTATAGGCTAGCTACCTATAGATATATAATTGACATAACACTATCTGGTAACGCAAAACGCTGTAACGCAAAACGCTTAACGCAAAACGCTGAACGCAAACGCTAAACACTTTATTTTATATAAACTTGTGAACTCACCAACCTTGTGTTGACACTTTTAGTATGTTATTCTCAGGTAGCCGAGGCGGGCCCGCGGTTTAGGATCATGCATTGCTTGAAACACTTTTAATTATGCAAACTTAATTTAAACTATTATCATTGGGTTTTGAGTCGTCCTGCGTGACGTAACATTGGTTTCTATGGTTTTTACGTTTCCGCATTTAATTACTCGTAAACGTTTTCATGGTTTTGAAACTTTGTTTTATGGTTTGATTATAACTAATGATTCCGATCCTGTTAGTTCACACCCTCTGACGGTAAAACTCCGTTAGTGGATTTTGAGGGTGTGATAAAACATGAGCCAAAGGGTCTGATACCACTTGAAAGTCCTTGTTCCAGATCGTATACAGCATCATATACGTGTAACACAATACGATACTGATCGATAATAATGTGTTTACTATACTAAACAATATTGCGGAACATATCATAAAGGAATTGCTAACACAATGACTCATAAACATCATATATTGATATAACATTCAAAGTACACACTACTCTCTCTCTCTCTCTGATCAATTCTCAAAATCATTACAAAATATCACGAGTTAAAGGTTATTTATACGCATGCCTATACATCACGTATAAGTCATATACGTTGGCTTACACTTTACGGATCTTAACAGATTCTAACATTGACACTTTCAGCCCTTTAATTGTACAGTAATGACAAATTAAGCCCTAAAGACCTAGCATTAAACTCTAATACACTAACGATATATGCACTACAAAGGATCTTCAACAACATTTTCTATTTGATGTCGTGTGCGAGCTCCCTCATTCAGATCACCATTTATGTTTTCCTGAGGATGATAAGAATTAATACATAATGTCGGATTCTTAATAACATTAACATTGTCTGCAAGTTAGAGATGTTTATATCAGCCGCTTTTTCAGTACAGATGTAGAATGATAAGAAGAAGAACTCGAAGAAGTTAATAATTCATTTTTCAAGTAAGTATGAACCAATTCTTCATTCTGTACTTCAACCAAGGGAGTTAAATAATCAAATAGATGATCATAATCCAACATCAAGTCAGCACCCTTACCAGCAGGAGGTGGTGTACCTTTAACAATCAACATGGTGCCACTCTTCAACACACCTAGAAGAGAGATTAAAAAAAGCCGTTTCTTAGGCGAAGCACACCCAAGAAAATAACCATCAATTGTTTTCTCTATAAATTTTCCTGAATATCTTTTAAGCATTAAACACTCAAATGGGTCAAGAAATTGAAGATTCGGCTTACTATTTTTGAGAAGTTCGTAGCTTCTTTTCTTGAACTTCTTAACCATGAGTACTCGATTAAGCATGTAGCATGTAGTATTCACAGCTTCATTCCAGAATTGCACATGTAACTTTGAATCTGCATGCATGGTTTTAGAAGCTTAAATGATGTATCGATTCTCCCGTTCAACAACACTGTTCTATTATGGCACACAGGGAGCACAATGCACATGATGAATACCTCATTGGATACAAAAGAACTCCATAATGCTATTCTTGAATTCAGTGACATTATCATTTCGAATTTGTCTCACTTTGAATTTTTAAAGTGATTCGAACTTAGTGATTAGTTGCAGAATGAGAAAGGTTGTCTAATCCTTCGTTCTCATGAATAACACTCATGAATATCTTTAATAGTCGTCAATGACTATAATACAATACATATATCCTCCAATACTCTCATGATTTACAGGACCAAATAAATCCATGCGAAACATTCAAGTGGAGAATCAATAGAGTTGATCATCTTCAATAGATGAGACTTCTTTTGTTGTTTACCCTTCTTGCATGAGACAGAGTGATCAATCATATGAAAATGCTTTAATTATACACCATCCACGAAATCATTCAACATTAAATGATTCATCATACGAAGCTGAATGTGACTCATCCATATGTGCCAAAGGATCAACTCTTTATCTGTAGCTTTTGACATAAAACAAGTAGCTGTTGAAGACGATGATGTTGTCGAGGTGATCTCTTGACAACCATGTCCTCAGAAATAACAAAGCCAGACTTCAAAATCACACATTCGGTATTCGAATAAGGCTGCAAAAGTTTTTCCATAGATTTGTGAAACACTCAATAGATTGTGATTAACCTTATCACATAAGTTAACTTTCTCAAACATGATCTTCCCATTGGACACCCTTGACACTCTTTGGTTATATGTCCACCATTGTTACATGCAAAAAGAACATAACCTCCTAGAATATCTTTATCATGAGTAAGGGGATTAAGATTCCTAGTTATGTGCCAAAAACATCCACTATTAACAACCTACTTGTCACTAAAAATATTTTAGATAAACTCTCCACATAAAAGTAAAGAGATTAGTTTGAGGAAGTAACCCAAGCCTCAGTCTTGGGTTTCACCATAGTCAGTTTTGGAGATACAAAAATCTTGGCCTCCATGTTGGAAAAATATCAACATGAAGCAAATTATCATTCAACCTTTTCTTTTTAGCGCGTTGATGTAACTTCTGAGTTACCTATAAATGTCAATGTGGCCTTTGACCTTTTTGTCAATTTAGCACTTGTAGGAGTCACATCAAACATAACTTTCTTACAAACAGGTTTAATAAGCTTAACAACCTTCTTCACTTCATTATTAACCCTGACAACCTTCTTAGGGTTAAAAATGTCCACAACTTTTTATTTCACATCTGAATTATCTAGAGTTGATGCTCTTCTCAAAATACTCTTAATCAAGGGTTTTTCAAATTTTGATTACCTAAGTTTCACAGTTCACCACGATGTGACCTTTTTCTGCACGTGAGAAACATGTTCTTAATTCAACAAATTCGTATGGTGACCTAGGTCGAAATGGTGAAACATTAGGTTGAGACTTAACCAATTTCTTAGATTGCTTTATTTTATAAACTCTAGGTTAGAACATTCAGAGAAATTCTAAAGCATATCGGACCCAGTTGATTTAACAAAACGGTTTTGTTTGAACAAAATTGGTTTAGATTCCTTTGGGGTTTACATTTGTTTTTCTTCGTTATGAAATGTGTAACGAATGACATTCGTCTTCTATATATAGACTAATTCAGTCTACTTAATTTAACAAGTGTGTTAACCTATTTCTCTTTAGCCATTACTCTGCCTAATTTTTTACTAATACACTTCATTCATTATCTATTACTCATACACACATATAAGATAACTAGATCTGTTGATTGATCTATATAAATTAATCAGTCGAATTGAAGCTCAAGTTGAATTAAGTTTCCACAAGCAGAAAAAGCCTTTGGTTTAAAACCAGTAGTTGCATCACCAAGCAATGGAGCGGTATAAACATCATCAAAAGATCTAGAGCAATCAGGATGTACGATCCTAAATGTGCTCGGAATATTGGTTCCCATTTAGCAAAGTCAATGAATTTCATGAGGCGAGGACATTTGGAATGTGAACCGATTTCAGGGTCTAAATGAAGCATTTGTTGCATCATCATATTTTGAAATGCCAACGCGTAAAAGTTATCCATATAAAAAATATGGGTTAAATTCTCAACAAATCCAATTTTAAGTTAAAAATCTCCAAGTTTAAAACATAAGGGTGTAAATTGTAAAATTTTTTAAGTGTAACGAATGATGAACAGTAGCACAAATGAGGTAATAAGGATATGGTAATGAATAAGAAAGGTTTTGGTAACGAATTATGTCACGAATTACTATAATGAATGACACCACTGTAGTAGCGAATAGCTCTAACGAATGTCTGATTTCTGAGTAACGAATGATGAGTTAATCGTAATGAATCAGCGAACGAATAGCATAACGACTAGGCTTAACGAATAAGGTATATAATACAGAATCGGTCTATCACAAATGGTGTTTCTTTAATCAATGAGTTTATCACGAATGGGATTTTGATGACGAATGATCTACACTAAACGAATGAGCAGTTGTAACAATGTGCCACGTGTCAAAAAATGGTTATTATACTATAACGAATGGCATATACAGTATAACGAATGCATCATTATATGTAACGAATGGGACCTTCTAATCTTCATGAACATTTCCAGATCTTCAACAATTCAGATCCATACATCAATCCAAACCACAATCAATTCTGGATTACTCGTCGATAACACAACCAAATTCAACACATAGTAGCTCAATAAACTCGTATTTACCTCGCGAACAAACCCTGACACGTCCAAGCAATCAATACTTAACCAAACTCGTCTGAATACACTTAAACCATACTATGTTACATACTCATACCAATTAACTGTTGGACTTGGTCTGCCCAAGACACATATTACAATTGATGTGGCTATTTTAAATGGAAGGCTAAAGTGGAACCACCCAAACCAAAGTAGAAGCTAAAAGTTAGCTCGGAGGACCTGTTCTTTGGTTGTGGTGAGATAGGACATTGGAAGAGGAATTTCCAACCTGTCTCAAGGAGTTGAAAGACAAGAGGGATGCGGGGCAAACCTCGAGTTCAACTGTCATGATCCATATTGATCTTAATATTATTTCTTCTAACACATGGGTATTGGATACCGGATGTGGAACTTATATTTGCAATATGTTTCAAGGGTTCAAAAAAGTAAACATTTAAAGAAAGGAGATACAAGTCTCTTTATGGGCAACGGAGAAAAAGTTGATGTCGAAACCCAAGGAGACTACATTTTGAAGCTTCCAAGTGGTTTGGAATTTGTTTAGAAAATATTTTGTTTGCTCCTAGTTTGACTAGGAATATTATCTCCATTTATCTTTCATGACAATATGGTTATGATTTGAAATTTGTAGACAATGGTATATGTGTTTTCATGAATGATGTCTTTAAGCAATGCCGTCTGATGGAATTTATGAATTAGTTCATGATAAAACATCCTTTGATAACATGTTGTAGCAATCAAGCTCCAAGAAACTCGAAATAGATTTGAGTAAAACCTATCTTTGGCATTGTCGCCTTGGTCACATAAACAAAGATCGCATACATACACTTCAAAAGAATGGTCTTTTGGAAACAAATGAAGATGATTCATTTGATAAGGGTGAATCTTGTTAACAAAGAAAGATGACCATGGAACCATTTAGTGGAACTGTCGAATGGGCAAAAGACTTATTAGGTATCATACATTCGAATGTATGTGGTCCTTTTAAGGCAATGACAAGGAATGGTGGAAGATACTTCATTACCTTTATCGATGATTCTAGGCGTTATGGGTATGTGTACTTGTTAAGACACAAGGATGAAGCTTTTGACATGTTCAATGTCTTCCAAAATGAAGTAGAAAATACACTCAATTAAACCATAAAAGTACTTCATTCGGATAGAGGAGGTGAATACCTTAGTGGTGACTTTCAAGATCATCTTAGGAGTTGTGGGATCATCTCACAACTTGCTCCACCCGGAAAACCACAACATAATGGTGTGTCCGAAAGGTGGAATCAAACTCTATTGGACATGATTCGGTCTGTGATGGCTAGAAGCACTTTGCCTCTATCATTTTGGGGGTTCTCATTGCTCTCCACTGTTCGTATTCTAAATATGGCCCCAGCCAAGAAAGTGGACAAGATACATTTTGAAATATGACCTGGAAGGGCTCTATCATTATCATATTTAAAGGTATGGGGTTGTGAGGCTTATGTTAAGCACAACACCCAACACAAATTAGAAAGCCGATCCACTAAGTGTATCTTTGTAGGATATCCCAAAGATTCTATGGGATATTATTTCTACAACTCAACCAAGCAAAAGGTGTTTAGTTCTCAAAAGGTCGAGTTCCTGGAGACTAAGTTCCTTATGGAAGGGACTAGTAGAACGGTGGAACTCGAGGAGGATTGAGATCCACAAGCCGATACACATTTGGTTGATACTAGAAATCAACAATAGCTTGTTGAGAATGATCAAATGGTTGATCAAGACATATAAAACGTTCACAGATCTGGTATAATTAGTAATCCACCCGAAAGATATGGATTTTTCATGGATGGATGCTATGTGGTAGATTCAGATAAACCCACCACAAACCATGCTACAATGTCACAATATGATTGTGACAAATGGCTTGAAGCCATGAATGTTGAGATGCAATCCATGCATGACAACGAAGTATGGGATTTGCTTGAACCACCTCTTAACTCCAAATCGATTAGAAGTGAGTGGGTTTTCAAGAAGAAAACCGATATGCATGGAAACTTTGATACTTATAAAGCAAGACTTGTATCAAAAGGTTTTACTCAAACTCAAGGGGTTGACTATGATGAGACTTTCTCGCCCGTGGCAATGCTAAAGTCAGTTAGGATATTATTTGCCATAGCTACATATTATGACTATGAGATTTGGCAATTGAATGTCAAAACCGCTTTCCTAAATGGACATCTTGAAAAAGATGTTTATATGGTTCAGCCCTAAGGTTTTTTTAATTCACAACATCCTAATAAAGCATGCAAGTTAAAGAAATCAATCTATGGATTAAAACAAGCATCTAGAAGTTAAAATTACCTTTTTGATAAAGAGGATAAGAAATTTGGATTCATCAAGAACGCTGATGAGGCTTGTGTGTCAAAGAAATCTGGTGGGAGCATCATTACTTTCTTAGTATTGTATGCTGATGACATACTACTATTTGGCAATGACATTCCAACCATGGAAGGAGTAAAAGCTGGCTTGGGAGTTGTTTTTCCATCAAAAATCTTGGTGAAACCGCCTATATTCTGGGAATAAAGATCTATAGGGATAGTCAAGGCGGTTGATAGCTTTAAACCAAAGTGCATACATTGATAAAATCTTGAAAAGGTTCAAGATTGATAACTCTAAGAAAGGTTACGTACCTGTTCAAAGAGGAACGATATTAACAACTCAATTTCCAAGCTCAGAGGATGAGCAAGAGAAAATGAAAGGAGTCCCATACGCGTCAACTATAGGATCCATCATGTATGTAATGATATGCACTAGACCAAACGTGTCATGTGCTTTGAGCATGACAAGTAGATACCAACAAAATCCGGGAAGTAGCCATTGGATGGTGGTTAAGAGTATATTGAACTACCTTAGAAGGACTAAGGATATGTTTCTAATATACGGTTCTGATGAGAGTTTACAAACAGATCGAGATGAATCTTGATCACAATCGGGATATGTTTACATTATGAATGATGGGGCAGTCTCTTGGAAAAGCTCGAAACAAGATGTTGTAGCGTTGTCCACCACAGAATCGGAATACATCCCCGTCTCATTGACAGCACAAGAATCTGCGTGGATAAAGAAATTCATTGCCGATCTAGGGGTGGTCCGTATCATTCAGGACCCTTTAGAGATCGTTTGTGACAACGAGGGTGCTATTTCTCAAGTCAAGGAAGCTCATGACCATCAAAAACAAGGCACATTGAGCGGAGATTCAACTACATAAGGGATGAAGTTTAAAAGGGAAAGATATGTATTCGCAAGGTTCACACCGATCAAAACATTGCGGATCCACTCATGAAGCTAAATGAAACTCCAAAACATGAAACCATACTTGCGCCTTAGTACGTCGATATTCTAGTGATTGGATTTGATCTACTTTGTATTTTGATATCGGAACAATTTTTATTTTGACTCATTCATATGAGTATGGTTTATCATTATGACATTTTGAGTTATGTTCCCCTTTAGCATGTTTAAATCCATGAATAAGTTAATTATTCTAAATGTCCGTGGTCGGTCATATTTGTAGGAACAAATATGAAGGTAAGACCATTATGAACATGGATTGGTGGATATTCATGAAGTATGAATATAAATCTAGGAATTGCTACCAAGGTTCATAGATAAGTATTGGACTGACCTGCTCTTAAATGTTACTACGTGGAGTCTTTGTGATTGATCATAAGTAAATTCGAGTAAAGGAGAATATCATAGTATCCTCCGACCTGAGATACATATTGGGTCATGATATTCACCAAATATTATGCTTTAACTTAGTTCTTCGTTGCTCTAAAACATGACAGTACATAAGGCTAAGTTCATGTGTAGTACAAAGTGATTGTGAGAGACGTATGTAGTCAAGAGGGGATTTGTCCCTCTTATTCATTGTGAATAAGATGTCTAAGGCCAGCTAAGTTAAATCAATAGAGAATGATCACTTTGTGTCTAGATTTGACATGACATCTATGACAAAAGGATAAATGATTGATTCACCTAAATCATTTTCAAGTAAGGGAATTGAAGGGGATGGCACTTCGTCATACGTATTAGGGGTAGTAAACCGTTGTTAGGCGGTATTTGCTACCTGCATCAATGTTCTATTTATCTTGTGCAAGTGGGAGATTGTTGGACTCGTTCTCTCAAGAAACATATTACAATTGATGTGGCTAGTACGTTATGATCCAATTCGGGTCATACCCAATAATAAGCTAGACAAACACTCATGATATTTATTTTAAGATATGATATAACAAATAAATATTAACACTTAGAGTATTTAGAGATTAGGATTCTAATATTTGTACTTGTGTAGTAAATAAATTATATGGATAATTTATATTTTGAGAAAATATATTTAATAATGGTATTTAAGTTGGTTAAGTAACATAATGCATTTTACTTGCTTTATGTTATGTTACATTTTATGTTATGTAACAAATATAACATAAGTAAAAATAATAAATGTGAGTTTAAAATTTGGGAGGGAAAGTCTCCTTCTCTCTCACTCATTTTTATTAACTCACATGTTCCAATAACATGCAAGACTTCTATTTGGCAAGAGGCTGGTGCATTGGTTGCATATCTAGACTCTCTCTCTCTCTCTCTCAAAACACAAGTAACAAGTAAACTCTTCTCTCTCTCTTGCTCTCCTAATTTTCGGCCAAAAAGAAGGAAAGAAAGGATGGAGTTTTCTTTAGAAAGTGTAATCAAATCCTAGCAAATCCAAGGGTGTTTTGTTGGAAGCTTGGAGGATATACAAGCTTGAGGATCTTCTACTTTGAAAACTAGCATTCTATGTCATTCTCTTCTTCAAGTTTCATCTTGAAAGGTAATATGTCATTCTCTTCTTCAAGTTTCATCTTGAAAGGTAATACGCTAAAACACCCTATGGTTGGTTTACTTTGATGGTGTGTATTTCATATTTGGATCCGGGTTTGGGTTTTTAATATAAAATCGGTTTTATGTTCATCAAATTAACAAGATTTAAAACTTATTTACCTGCTGCATTTTTCATATAAATATAGTTATATGACTTTGATAATCTTGTTAAAACCCAACATTAACCTCAATTCTACTCAATTAACCAACGATAATCCAATTAAACTTACGCGAAGATTTCCGGTCTGATTACGAACAGAATCCTAATCAATTTGACCTCAATTAACCATCTCACAGTGATAATTGATTTAAAATCAAACATACAATTTCAGATCTCAATCTATAACAATTAACTAATGAATTCTCAGTAATTCATTACAATTATAACTCAATTCACCTTATCAAACACCTAGGATTTGATACCACTTGAGAAACCTGTTACTGACGAATCTATTTCAAATCATTAATACGGGTCTAGATTTTAGATAAGTTAGAGGTGAATCAATATGTGAAAGAAGCGTGTGAGTGTTGAGAGAGTAATTTGGCAGCGTAACGACGCTCGGGAAATAATATATATCACACTTGTTAACTTACGATTCAGGTTACAACTATATATAGAAGACGAAGTTCATTTGTTATACAGTTCATAACAAATGGGACACATTCGTCTTCAATCCCTACTTTAACTTAATAGTATAGCGAAAGACTCATTCGCTATACCTCATTCATTAAACATCATTAATGAATGGCTAATAATAACAACGTATGGCTACATTTGTTATACATACTTAACGAATGACCACATATACATACGAATGGACTGGTGAAATGACCCAAATGCCCTTTTTCATTAATAACATAAATTAAAATGATAAACAAAAGCCGAGATGACAAAACAATGCACTAACATGAATAAGACTTTTTGATATATAAGTGTCTCACCTTATACAACGTATAAAAAATCAAACGTATAAGATATTTTCATTAATAACATAAATTAAAATGATAAACAAAAGCCGAGATGACAAAACAATGCACTAACATGAATAAGACTTTTTGATATATAAGTGTCTCACCTTATACAACGTATAAAAAATCAAACGTATAAGATATAAGCTAAGAGTGAAATAGTGTATACATTAGAAAACACTAATACTATGTATAAGATATACGCTAGTATATATCAACGTCTAAGACTTATACGGATAAAACTTGTCCGATGTATCTGTGGATCAGCTTCTTTTTGGCAACTTTTGAAGATGAAAGCAAAGGTGTTTGAATCTAAAACTTTGAAGGATTAATGTAGGCTAGTAATAGAACATCTTGTGAAGTTTTTGTAGAATTTTGGCTGTGAAAATTTCTGATATGGTGAACATAAGGTGTAAAGAGATAAAACTTGCGGTTTCTAAGTAGATATAGAGCCCAAATGCTCTGATACCACTTGTAGTGATGTGTGAAGACGTGTTGGATCGATGTATAATAATGTAAGCAATATAAAAAAATATATGCTCTTCAATCAATATGCGGAATCCATTGGAAGGTGAAACACACAAGTATTCGCCTTTAAATTTTCTTGTATTATCCAAATAGTCAAAGTAAAAGTGATTTGACACTATTATAGATCAGGTAATTCAGGAATGGTTAACTACTAGCGCATAAGTAGCAACTACTATTTATAGACATCAAGATATACTTATACGCCGTATAAGTCTTATCTGGCGCATAACTTTTGTGTCGTATATGTCTTATCCGTTGTATAAGGTACTTATGTGGTATTTACATGACAATTACATTACGACTCTTTCTAATACAATCAAGACCTAAGCTATAGACATTATGCATCAACATGAACCACATCTTAATTATGACATCATCATCAGATTGAGAGAAAACCAGAATGCTTTGAACATGAGATTTTGGAGTTAAACATTTTGTCTTTTTCTCAAAAACTTTCTAGGTTCAACTGGTTTAGTTTCCTCCTTTTTAATTATATTAACGTCATTCAAAGTTGCAGGAGGAACTATTGTTTATGGATGCTCAATATCCACTTCTTTTAGATTTCTTGTGTCTAGTCATTTGGTCTAATCATGACCAAAAGGAGGAGGAATTTCAACAAAAAACTAAACCAGCTTTACCGCCCTTTAGATTATTGATGTTAACCTAAATAATTTCATTGTGCAAAAACGATACATTTTCAAAAGTTACTCAATGTATTTTTCAGCTACAGAATCTCATTTTCAAGCTCAGTAAATTTGGTTCTAAGTTTCAAAATCTCTTGAAACTGATGCTCTACTATCATTTGCTTAGTAGCATATTCTGCTTTTAAATCATAACTGCTTTTTGATAAAGCAAGTTTTTTGTTTTTAATCTTTCTCAATTTCAAGCAATTGTTTGTAATTATCTTTATTTATAGCAATATCAATAATCAGAGTTTTATTATGGTCACGAATCTCCCCAAGTTGTGATGAATTCTTAGCAAAAGTTTAACAAACAAATGAATCAGATGGTTTAGAAGATACCTCAGGTGATGTTGGATTGCATTTGACTTTTGGAAGAATCACTTGGGTAGGCATGATAATCTCCATTGCATTTGACTTTTGACTAACATTCATTGATGAGGTGGTCTTGGCTATCTCATTTGCAAGCATAGACTAACCATCATCAACATGAGCTTTCTTAATGTTCATTAACCACCCTTCATGAACTTCAAACTCAAAGGATATGGTGTCACAAGTTGAGGACAACTCGGACGATAACATTTACTCTGATGAAATAGGAAATTCATTACTGATGTCTGAGAAGATTCCGATGATGATGTTGAAACAATATTTTCAAGAATAAATCCTGAATCTTGAACTTGAAGATTGTCAGTCAATCAATCTTTCCTTTATCTCTTCATTTAATACGTGAACTCTGTTTTCATCCATTTCCTTGAACATATCCAAAAATCTCTCAATCAACACAATTAGACTTTCATCAGGCAAGTGCTTGAATGTGTCAAACTTGTGTTTAAGACTACTTATCAACAATTGCTTCTTTTGATAATCATCATATTGTCGATGAAGAGCAACCCAAAATATATATGAGTATGAGCATTCTATGGATTCATATGTGTCATCGAATGATACTACCAATTTAAGTATAGCAAATGCCTTTTTATCATGATCAAACTCAGTTTTATCGAAAGAATTACATTCATAATATGGTTTGTACAGGCTGGAACCTAACAGATGGAATTGTTCATCCCTCATTGGAGGACGATAAGCCTTTACTTTTATCAGAATCAACAAATCTTTATCATTCAAACTGATATATTCTTCCAAACTAACTTTCCCATTAGAAGAACAATTTTTCACGTTCGATTTTGTAGTAATTTAATAATAATAATAATAAGTCATCCTGAAATAAAAAAATAAGCGAGTTGAGCACCAAAACGAGAATCAAAAATATTTCTTGATCAAAACCTGTAATGACTTCTTTGACCGAATCAAACTTTAAGTCATTGAAAAGTTTGATCAAAACACGCTCGTTAAACTTTAAACAAATTCTAAATTAGGAAATTAGCACATTAACATCAAACCACAGCTCGTTAACAGCAAATTTTAGCACGAAGACAGCTCGTTTTAGCTACTTTTAATGCAAAGAGGTGTTTATCAGCAAATTTAGCTCGTTTCAACACAAAAACAGTCTGTTTTAGCATGTTTTCAATTCATTTCAACACGTTTTGACCATTTTTGCAGCAATTCAACAATAAAAATCAGCAGTTTAGCTTGAAAACAACTCGTGTCAGCAAGTTTTTACACAAAAACAATTCGTTAAATCAATAGACAGTAAGTAATCAGAGCGTTTAGCTCATTTATAATATGAGTTTAAAATGTCCAAAATACCCCTTCAGCAGATCTACAAACTTTCACTGTACGGACGTCTTTAATGATCAACGTATGAATACTGAATGTCAGCAGGCGTATGATCTAATTTGTATCAATGAATCAGCGAATCACTTGTAGAAAATAAACGAAATAGATTTGAACTTAAGCACACAAACGAATCTAAAGCACGAACACTAATACGAACTACAATCTGAACCGTATGAGCTAACACAACATCGAAACACAAATCTTGAACTCGAATATCAAAAACCGAAATGTGAATTCGAATCAAAATGCAATTAGAATCAAAATGCAATCGGAATACGCAAAGCAGAATTTGAACACTAAAGCCTGAGAATTCTGT
The DNA here is from genome assembly GCF_021521415.1 of Bidens hawaiensis. NCBI lineage: Eukaryota > Viridiplantae > Streptophyta > Magnoliopsida > Asterales > Asteraceae > Bidens > Bidens hawaiensis. Next base: position 52,100 of record NW_027500200.1, read on the forward strand.
TACAAGACCAGAAAAAAATGGTTTCGTTCTACGGAAAAACTGTCTCGTCGGAAAACTTAGTTAGGACAGCCGGAAAAGTGTGAATTGCTGGATTTGTCGCTGTAAAATGCTTGTTACAGCTAGTACAATTTTGAATTATCATAATCTTAAGTTCAGATCGATTTAATGGCGAGCTCACATCAATAGTGAAAATGACGTCATCATGTTCACAAAATCTTAATATCTACAGGAATACACAAACACATCAGAATTAAAATTTTAATACAGTTATAGATCGATTTATATGGAAAAAAACTGTTTCCCCAGATGGAATACTCGCCGGAAAAGCGTAGTTCGCCAGAAAATTTTATTATCTACATCGGAAAAACGGTTATATCGTCAAAAACTCAAAAACTTTACCAGAGAACGAATTAATCACATATTTGGACTCGAAATTAGTTGTAAAAGCTCACAACCTACTCAGTAAAGTTCATTACCAATGAAAGTTTCCATAAGTCCAAGAGGTGTAGAAAATATTGTTCCCAAAAGATGGTTTTTGGACAGTAAAAGAGGTTTGATTATGATTCAAATGTCAGATGATAAGGAGTATTTGATTGAAAGATCTGAATAATAGAAATTTCACTCCTAGATTTCTTTAGAAGATTCTAGAAATGACTTTGTGTGATTATGATAGGAAAGGTAGAGGCCATAACTTAACAAGCAAATATTGTTTCTTATTTGAGAAGACAAGTCATAGATTGGTTTCTGTTGGGCTAGTATTATTATGGTTTGTACTTGGTATTTGGCTTATATTGTAAACCGAGATCTCTTAGATCTCAGTGGGTTTTTTGGGTTGTTTGGGCTTGGGTGTAATGCCTTTATAAACTATGTATCTAGGTTTATCATAGATTGGTCGTTCATAATATAGAGAACGAGATATTGGTGTAAACATTGTGTTTAAGCACCAGACGTAATATATGTGTGTTTTGAAGCATATTATTTGTGTTCTTCGTGTGTTTGTTTGAAAAACATTGAATCATCTCTTGTTAGTTTCCGCATAACAACGAGATCGTGTGATATCACATTGAAAGATCCGTCTAAAGGACTTAAAATTGGTATAAGAGCCTATTGACCTATTCTAGGCTCGGTTAAGGTGATATCATTGATTCAGTAAGTAGTTTTTGGTTTTTAAGTGTTTGAAGATTTTTGGAAATTGAAGAACAATTATTCTTCATGTTCTTCGGGGTTGTTGAGATAATTTGGGGAAGGATTTGATTTGATTTAGGATTTAAATTCAAATCCAAGAGATTTCTGGATTTATTCTGCTACCAAAGTTGCCTGGTCAAATCCACTTTGGGATTCTTGGAAGTTCTCGGCAAGATTTCATCATTTTCGGCCACAATCTGGTCATTTTCGGTAAAATTTCAATGTTCTCGGCAGAGTTCAAGTGTTCTTGGTGGATTTGGATAGTTCTCGGTCATAGTTTAGTGTTTTCTGCGGACTTTTGGCTGTTCTCGGTCAACTAAAAGGGTTCTAGGTTGACTTTCTTTGTTCTCGGCCAATGATAGTTTTCAGCTAGAGATTATAAATCTAGGCCTGATCTTATTGAGCTTTAGGATAACTGATATATTATTTGGACTTAATTACTGGACCATACTATTAATTACTTATTAAAAATGGACCAAATAACCAATAGCTCAACAAATGTTGCACTACATCAAGAACTGGACTCCATAATGGGAAATGCTACTTGTGTACCGCGTCTGCTATCTCATGAAGGGTTTGCCGAGTGGAAGTTTAGTTTTGAAAAGTATGTGGAAATTAAAGATGTCAAGATTTAGAGAAGTATTGTTAGAGGCCCTCAAGCTATCACTTATCAACATGAAAACTCTGAAGAAGTAGTTGTGAAGCCTGTTGTATGATGATCCAGACTTTGAAAAGGTTGTAGAGGACGAAAAGGCGCTTGCTACTTGAACCATGACACTTTCACCCGAAATTGTCTTGGAATTTAGAGAATTACAGTCTGCTAAGGCATTGTGGGAAGCCCTGATTGAAGTGTATGAGGGTAATGAGGACATGAGGAGAAGCCGCCAAGATCTTTTACGACAGAAGTTCAATATGTGTAATCATGTACTGGGAGAATCTTTGGAAACACAACTACAGAGATTTATATCTCTAGTGACTAAGATGAGATCTGCTAACATTAATCCGACCGCTGCTGAGATAAACAATAAACTGGTCAATTCCCTGCCTCAAAGCTGGGATGTGAATGTTGCAGTGATTAAGAAGACGAAGGATCTTAACATGCTAACTCTGTCAGAAGTCATGGCAATCATCAAGGCTTGTGACATGGATGACAAGCAGCGTGCCATAAACCATGTGTAAGGTCCCGATCCCGGTTCCCTACTTTGGCTTTGGATTTACTCATAAGCACAGTTCTAGATATCAGAGTTAATTAAAATATTCGCGGAATAATATTAAAAGTCAACCATTCATTACAAACATCCATAACTGGTCCTTTTTTTAAAACATAACATAAAATGTAGTATCACACATCATGACAAATCTTTAGATGCCAGCCTCTTCAATCCTGCCATGTGTCCCCCTCAAGCCAGATGTCTCAGTCTATTTACCTGCGTGCATACTAAAAGTCAGCTACACTGAGTGAGTTCTAGTTAAGCAGACAACATACAATACATTCATATACATACATATATACGTATCTGAAGATACATATTACATACATAGCCTGTTACCTTTCTCTCATTCATACATACATACTTTCTTTCTTTCTTTCATACTCTCATACATTCATTTATACATTCTTTCATACAATCACACTTTCATACTTTCATAATACATACACAACTATCTTTGCCATCTCAAATATTAGTATGGTCTGGTCCCTTTCTTCTCTATCTCAGATAATATTAGGGCCCGGTCCCTTTATTCTCTATCTAAGATATTATTAGGGTTTGGTCCCTTCTTTCCATACAACCATACATACGCTTCTTCACACGTACATTCTATTATATACATTCATACATGTTCTTAAACATTCATATATCATTCATGCGTCTTATGTAAAACTCACCTTTCCTGGCGTTACGTGTAATATCCAAAGATCGTTCACGTACTGACATGTATACATTCATAACCTCAATCATTATCACATAAATCATATAAAACATAGACTTAGCACTTAGGGTAAGTGTGTTAAATAATCACATCGAGTATGCACACAACCCCGAAAACATAACAAGGAAGTGGGGCTAGAAAATCACCTTAACTTGGTTCCTCTCAGAGTTAAGGGTAACTCCTTTCTTTAGCTGGCACGGCTAACTGTATAACAATTACACGTATCAATTAAATATCACTACCCATATCATATTTCTAGTTTATTATAACCCTCAACGAACGGGGGTCCAGGGGCAGCTCCCCTGGCAGCAGGGTTCTATGGGCGACAACTGCTAGCGGGCTCCAATGGGTAGAGCCCCTGGTTGGGGTTAAACTGCTAGGTCAGCTTGGAAAAATTTTATTTTCATTAACTGTTCTTAACAAAATTTCCATTAGGATTCTTTAATAATATATTATTGCTAATTCATTCGCCATGACATTCGCTAACTCATTCATTATGATGAATGACTTCATTCTTTATAACGAATGGTCTGATTCGTTAAGAAATTTTCATTCTGGTCTAAGTGTCATTCGCTATGTCATCCACTATGACGAATGGTCCCATTCATTATAACGAATGGCTTGATCGTGTATAACGAATGACTAAGGCCATTCGTTCTTTCTTTGAGATGAATGAAGGGCTCATTTGTTACAGGAGCATCTTATAACGAATGGCTCCATTCATTATCTCCTCATGACGAATGAACGGATCACGAATGAATAAGGTGATTTGTGATTCTTATAGGATGAATGAGGGCTCATTTTTCAAGCCTGCATTCTCATTCGTTATGGTTTCTTAAAGAATGACCAGCAATTCGTTCAATCATAACTAATGAGCATCATTTCGTATCTAAATCATTGAATCTTGGGTTAAAGTCAAAATCGTCAAGAACAACGATAGTCAACAGTCCACAGAATTCCGATTAACGTCCAAATCAAGATGAAACAACATAATTTTTGGTATCAATGAACTCGTATACCCAGCTCCTACTGTCACACCCCGACTAGGTAGTTGCGGAAGCGTAATACGGGAATGTAACAGATAACACTGGTATCAACAACATTGTTTATAAAGAAATTCATAAACTAATTTACATTATATTACATGGGTAGGTACTATGTTTACAAACTAGGTGAAAAACACATAACCGGTTTACGAGCTTCTTATACAGTATTATATCCGCGTCTATTCACAGCTATTCAACTTTCTTTCTAACACCAAGCATGTAAGCAAATCATTCCACTTTTGCTTTACCTGAAAAGCATGTTAAAACGGGTCAACTACGTCTAGTTGGTGAGTTTCAAGTTTCACGAGTATCAATGAAATCAGTTCACGAGTTCGTAAAGTTTACAGTGTGTATGTATATATGTCTGTGTATGATGTATTATACTAAGCCACAAGTGAAACCGAAACGAGCTAAAACACATGGCCTCCACTGCCCATGCACTCCCGTTGGCATTTAACAGCCACTTTGCTCCAAGTATGTACTATGTCTAACACCACATAGCAGTATGTAAAAATATAATGACAATGTGCAACTGGGTTTACATATGTTCCGGCATACCCCACCGGCTCTGTCAGTTGGGTTTGTCAAACCGATAGTACTATCCACACGTCACCGGCACGAAGTTAATCACTTGTGTTTGTGTGGACTTGTCAAGTGTTAGTACTTAGATAATCCACATCATCACACGTTTTCAAGTATATCAGTTTATGTAAACATGCTTTTCACCCCAAAAGTTCGTAAAACAGTTTAGAAAGTGGGGGTCGTGAAACTCACCTTATCGTAGTTCGCACAGAAATCACGTATCAATAAGTCAGATGCCTCGTTTATAGCTTGATTCCTATAAACGGTATCGTATCGTTATTACTAGTACAGTGTTCAAGCTAAGTCGGGCTGTATAGATAATCTGGGTATAGCTGTTAGGCCCAGAATATGACCATAGTCTTAGATTGTGACGTTGTATACTATGAAATGTTTAAAACTAGATTTGGCTCAGTTTCACCGTTTCCCGAGCCTAGCTCAGTTGATCGTTTATACGTTTCGGGATTAGGTAAGATCACATAAAACTTAAGTAAATATATTGATTGATAAAATAATTTGATTTATGAAAGAATTTTAAGGTTTCGGTGTCTGGTTTGATCGCAGGGTTCGTTTCCGTTTTCACACGGGTTTGATTATACAAAACGCGCATAATTCACCCGAATTGTCCGGAATTCTCGTAAAAAGTTCGTTTTTATCAATATCATTCAAAAATATGATATTTGACCACTTTTGACATTTCGACATACCAGTCAGTCCGTTAAACACAAAACTGCCGGTTTCGTTAAAACAATTATAATTTAAATCTTTGATTAATCATAACTAAGTATGTACTTATATATAAATTATGTAAATTTTTGTAAAAATACATTAAGACATGGAGAATTTTATAAAAATATTTTCAGAAATTTTATGATTATTTATTTATTTATAAAAATTCATTTAATAGGTTATAATCATGTAATAAATGGCCCGTTTATATCAAACGACCTCCGAAAAATCCAATAATTTTTACAAATGGCTTCAATGTCATTACATAGCCCCTGCAAAATTTCCAGAACCTAACTCTTTTGACAAAATGCCTTTTTGTGCGTTTTTCGGCTGTTAAAATTCGGTTAAGCCATGATTGCACAAACCATACCTAGACATTTCCAATAATTCCCAAAATTTACCAGTTATCTTACCATCGCATATTAAACTCCAAAACCAAGTTTCATAATTTTTCAATATGTTTAGCTATTTTTCCCAAATAAACGCTCATAAAACGGGAATAAATTCACCAAATATTCTCCGTTTATCGAAAAATTACCAAATTTGAACAGGGACTCATTTATATGATCCCTAATGTCCCTGCAAGTTTTTACAAGCTAACAACAAGCACGTCATAACCTAATACTAAACAGCCCCTAAACGATTATTACGGGTTTACCTTGTCGGTTTTCGATGAATTTTGCTAGCTTAAATGACTTTCCGGGTCTCGGGTTGCAAACTCAGTATATCTACATATCATATAACATCAAACCAAGCATAAATCATCCATGTAACAGCCTTGATAATTAGGGTTTCGGTTTTGGGTTCAAACCGAACTTTCTAACCGTAAAAACGTTGTATTCTTGTTCTAATCCGCGTTTTTGACCAAAAAAGTATATGTTCCTGGTTTGTAAACATGTTTAACATCAAAACATGATTTTACTTATTTTTAGGGTTTTTGGATGGTTAAACATGTTTAAAACTAACTAAAACATGTTTATATGTTAATTATAGTTAATGAAATCAAGTTAAAAATGATGAAATAATCAAAATACCTAGAGTTTTTGAAGGAAGGTTGATAGAGCAGAGCTGGAGCTGCTTGGACTTCAAACTTTATGAATTAGAATGGATAAATAAACTTAAGGTGTAAGTTATATAAAAAAGTGTGATGTTTGGTGAGTGTTCCGATCGGAACTATGTAAAGGCCCTTAATGGGCTGTTTTGGCCCATTACTCCAATCATACAAGCCCAAACATGAAAAGCCCACTTCAAATTTAGTTCGGGTTCGGTTTTTCGCAAGAAAATTAATTCGGGTGCGAAAAATAGCGCAAAAACGAGTGTTTTTCAGCTTATTTTTGTAAAATAAAAAAAACGTACTGACTCGTTGTAAAATTCCAAAATATTTTCACGGATTGCTTAGAACATGTCATATAAGTGTTTTATAAATCTTTTTCGGCTTAACGGATGCTACAATGCTTGTTTTGATATTAACGATTGCGTTTAAGCTTATAGCGTATCGATAAACGAAACCTTTTTCGTTTAAAGAGTTTTAAACGTACCGGGGCCTAAATATCAATATGTTAGCCTCTATAACATATATATAACTCGTATATGACCCCTCTGTATGTATACGGGTCATAATTAGTATCGGTCGGTTACTCGTTTAAGCACTACGAATTAACCGATTTATCGTTTACTTGTTACGTAATGAATATAGTGTACCTCGTTTTATCATGAATGTCACATTCTCCCCCCGTTAAGAAATTTCGTGCTCGAAATTTAATGTGTCATCGGTTTTCTAGGGAACAGGTGTGGGTATTTCTTTCGGAATTCGTCCTTTCGTTTCAAGTATATTCGGGTCCTTGTTTTGAATTCCACCGAACTTTTACCAATGAAATTTTGTTATGTCGTAACTGTTTGGTTTTCCCGTCTACAATTTCTACCGGTTCCTCTACGAAGTTGAGCTTTTCGTTGATCTGAACATCTTCCAGTGGTACTATTGTCGTTTCATCAGTCAAACACTTTTTCAGATTCGATACATGAAACACGTCGTGAATAGTGCTCAGTTCTAAGGGTAGTTTTAATCGGTAAGCTACGGGACCAATTTTTGCGACAATCTCAAAAGGTCCGATGTATCTCGGGGCTAGTTTACCAGTCTTTCCAAATCTTATAACACCTTTCCATGGCGATACTTTTAAGCATACCTTATCACCTATTTCAAAAGATAACGGTTTTCTGCGAACATCGGCATAACTCTTTTGTCGGTCACGGGCTGCTTTCAATTTTTGTTTAACTTGGTGGTTTCCTGAATTAAATCGGTGGTTTCCTGAATTAAATCGGATCTTGAAATTTGAGTATCACCCACTTCTGTCCAACATAGTGGTGATCTACATTTTCGCCCGTATAGAGCTTCATAAGGTGCTGCTTGTATACTACTGTGATAACTGTTATTGTAAGAGAATTCAATGAGCGGGAGGTGTTAATCCCAATTCCCTTTGAAGTCCAGTACACAAGCACGAAGTAAATCTTCTAAGGTTTGGATGGTTCGTTCGGATTGACCATCGGTTTGGGGATGGTAAGCTGTACTTAGGTCGATTCGGGTTCCCAAGGCTTCTTGTACTGCTTGCCAGAAATGTGAAGTAAAGTGACTGTCTCGATCGGAAATAATCGAAAGAGGTATTCCGTGTCGAGATACTATTTCATCAATGTAAATTTGAGCGAGTTTTTCGGTGGTGTAGTTGTTACGGATGGGAATAAAGTGTGCGGATTTGGTTAACCGGTCCACAATTACCCAAATTGCGTTGTGTCCTCGAGAGGTTTTAGGAAGGTGTGTCACAAAGTCCATGGTAATTTGTTCCCATTTCCATTGTGGGATTTCGGGTTGTTGTAACATTCCCGAAGGTTTTTGGTATTCCGCCTTTACCCTTGCACATGTTGCATATTTACTTACATACACGGCTATATCCTTTTTCATACCAGGCCACCAGTAAAATTCTTTAACATCCTTATACATCTTATCAGTACCTGGATGAATAGAATATTTGGATTTGTGTGCTTCATCAAGAATCAACTTTCGGAGTTTATGAAGTGTTGGAATCCAGACCCGGTTTTTGTAATAATATACTTCATCAATTTTCTTCTCAAAATTCCTTTCATTTTCATGTAGTTCTTCTTTTTCTAGTTGATCTGCCTTCAAGGCCTCATCTTGTGCAACGCGAACTTGTTCGGTTAGGCTACTTTGAACAATCATTCCGAGTGCTCGTACCCTTAATGGTCTGATTCTGTCTTTTCGACTTAAAGCATCAGCTACTACGTTGGCTTTACCAGGATGGTATTTAATCTCACAGTCATAATCATTTAACAGTTCTACCCATCTCCTTTGTCTCATGTTTAGCTCTTTCTGATCGAATATGTGTTGTAGACTTTTGTGATCAGTATAGATGGTACATTTAGTGCCATACAAGTAATGTCTCCAAATCTTCAATGCAAAGATAACTGCTCCCAATTCCAAATCATGGGTCGTATAATTCTTTTCATGTACTTTTAGTTGTCGGGAAGCATATGCTATTACTTTCTTTCTTTGCATCAGTACGCATCCTAAACCTTTACGAGATGCGTCACAGTATACCACCAATTCATCAGTTCCATCTGGAAGGCTTAATATTGGAGCCTCACATAACTTCTGTTTTAACGTTTGGAAGGCCATTTCTTGTTCTTCTCCCCATTCATATGCTCGATCTTTTTGAGTTAGGAGGGTTAGAGGTTGTGCAATACTTGAAAAGTTTTCAATGAATCTTCTATAATACCCGGCTAATCCTAAGAATTGACGAATTTCTTTTGGTGACTTAGGCACTTGCCAATTCTTAATGGCCTCAATTTTACTTGGGTCTACTTGGATTCCTTGATGGTTCACAATGTGTCCCAAAAATTGTACTTCTTGTAGCCAAAACTCACATTTGGACAACTTTGCGTATAACTTCTCTTGCCTCAAAAATTTTAAGATTTCCCGCAAATGTTGTTCGTGTTCCTCCTTACTTCTCGAATATATCAAAATGTCATCGATAAACACTATCACAAACTTGTCAAGGTAAGGTTTGCAAATTCGGTTCATGAGGTCCATAAACACTGCGGGTGCGTTTGTCAACCCAACCGGCATAACCAAAAATTCATAGTGACCATACCGAGTTCGGAAAGCTGTTTTTTGGTACATCTTCTTCTTGAATTCTTACTTGATGATAACCAGATCTAAGATCAATTTTTGAAAAATACTTCGCACCTTGGAGTTGATCAAACAAGTCATCAATTCGAGGTAAGGGGTATCTATTCTTTATAGTCACGTTATTCAATTCCCGGTAATCAATACACATTCGAAAACTCCCATCTTTCTTCTTTACAAATAACACTGGTGCTCCCCACGGTGAGTAACTAGGGCGAATAAAACCCATGTCCAGTAATTCTTGTAACTGGTTGGACAGTTCTTGCATTTCAGAAGGCGCAAGTCTATAAGGTGCCTTAGCAATGGGTGCTGCTCCCGGTATCAAGTCAATAAGGAATTCAACTTGTCGGGTCGGTGGTAAACCAGGCAACTCATCGGGGAATACATCTGAATACTCGTGTACCACTGGGATGTCTTCCATTCGTTTTTCCTCGGGTTCCTTAACTGTTACACTCGCCAAGTATAAAGTACAACCTTGGCGTGAATATCTCAATGCCATAAGTTGAGATATGAGAGGCAGTACCGTACCAGATTTCTCACCTTGAACAATCATAGCTTCATCATTCGAAAGAGGTATCCTAACGGTCTTATCCTTACAGACAATTTCAGCTTTATACTTAGATAGCCAGTCCATACCGACTATAACATCGAAACTTCCCAATTCTACTGGAAGTAAATCAATAAGGAATGGGTGGTCGTTTAGGATAAGGGAACAGTCTCGGACTATTCGGTTAACAAGTATAGGCTTACCGTTAGCGAGTTCTATAGTATATGGTTTTGTTAGTTCACTAACCGGCATATTTTCTAAAGGTAAGAAGTTAACAGATACGAAACTTCTATCGGCGCCCGTATCAAACAAAACTGAAGCATACTGACCCGAAACTAAGAATGTACCTGTCACCACATTCGGATCATGACGCGCTTCACTCGGTCCTAATACAAACGCGCGTCCCCTAGCTGCGTTGGAGGTTGATGCTTGTGCTTGGTTCTGCCTTCTCACTTCACCCGGGTTCAAATTAGGGCAGTATCTCCGAAAGTGTTCCGTACTGCCACATTCATAGCAGGCACGGAGGTTCGTAGTAGGTGGGGTTTGTTGGTTGAGTTGTGGGCGGGTTGGTTGAGGTCGAGGGAGTTGAGTTGATTGCGGTGGACGGTTAACAGTATTGGTGGGGGTTCTACAGTTGGGGGCATAGTGTCCCGTTCTTCCACACTTTTGACAAATGATCGGTTTGCAATCACCCACATGATGGAAATTACATCTTCTGCACTTCGGTAACGTCCCTTTATAGGTTTCTTGTTTTACATTAGAACTGGTCATGGCATAACTTCGGGTATTCGGACGAGCCCGCTTGTTTTGAGGGTTTCCTTGCATTCTTGTCCCATAATCCGTTCGTTTTAAACTTGTTGTTTCACCTGGCATCCTTATCACTCCACTTCTCATCAGATCAAAAGTAACGACACCCGTTTGAGATACAGCACTTTCTAATGTCGGGTGCGCAACTGAATTCACTATACGTCTCACAGCAGGGGTCAGTCCCCAGATATAACGTTCAATTCGTTTCGCTTCCGGTGTAACTAACCATGGAACTAAGCGGGACAGTTCGTTAAAATGATTCGTGTATCCCACATGGTCCGCTCCTTTCATTTCCAAATTCCATAACTCGTGTTCCAACCTCTGAATCTCACTTTTAGGACAAAAATGCTCTAACATGAGGGTTTTTAATTCAGTCCATGACATACGGTTAATAACATCTTGTCCCCTTATTTGGACTACCGTGTTCCACCACATCAGCGCTTGGTCTAGAAACATACTGGTAGCAAATTTGACCACGCGGTTCGGTGGACACTCACTGATATTAATTACTGATTCGGTCTTTTCTATCCATTTGACCAGTCCGCTAGGTCCTTCAATACCCTTAAACTCAATCGGTTTACATGATGTAAATTGTTTGTATGAGTACTCCTGACGCGGGGGTTCTCGGTTATTATTATTGTTATTATCGGTATTGGTCCGAGTATTATCATTATTAGTTGTGTTAACAACCGGTACAGAGTTCGGGATATTATCAGGGTGCACAACGGGTTCTGGGTTCCCAGTGACATTCATAGTTGGGAGAGTGTTATTATTATTTATGACATTATCAGTATTCACCGGGGTAGTAACACCCGGGGCTACATTAGTGTCCGACGGAGGTGTATTAACAGTGGCCGTGGTGGTGCTCGTAGGTTGATTAATAGTATTGTTAGCACGTATGCCTGCAGTGACTTGTGTTACAATTGTTGGTATCACTGCTTATAGTTGACGAGCAATCATTGCGGCCACTTCCGCCTCGGACAAAGTGTTTGTTTTCTTCGGGGCCATTCTATAGAATAATCTATTATATAATAATCAATATCGTTTCACTATGATCAACACAACTTTACGATATTACACTTTCACAACACATAACTATGCCAAAGAAAACACGTTTGTATTAATTATAATCGTTACTGTACATATGCATCCAAAATTAGCGCATAGGCTTAACCTGGTATAGGCCAGCGCTTGTATATGCGTATCAAAATTTGTCACCAAGTGACATGTAGACTTAACCCGATAAGGGCCAGTGCTTGAAATAGTACTAAACCACAAACAACTCCCAAGTCAGCCCAACATGCTGTAACAAAATGCTGCTTGGGATATCAAAAGACTATATACATAAGACTAGACTATTATGTCCTATCCATTCTTTGCAACATGGAGCCACAACCAAACAACAGCAGCCACTAGGGCCGCATTAACTGCTAAGCATACCCCCAGTAGTATCATCGCTCGATCCTGACGCCCGTGGCTGTGAGCACTGGATCTTTGCACAATTCTGATTTCTTGCTGCATGTACCGCATGTGATCTTGCATATCATGTCTATGCAGGTTTAGGCTATTTATCGAATGTGATTGTTCTAAAAGCTGATCAGTTGCTAAACCAAACCATGCTGAATCATAATGACGAGGTGGCTCGGGTATCGGGGCGGGTAAACCCCAAGTAGGAATAGGTATCTCTGTGACCTGGACACGTGATGTTTCTCCCCTATGGTACGTAGATCGAGGTGGGAAAGAGGTGTGCTCAGGTGGACGCACGGAAATGCGAGCGGTCTGACGGTTTCTAATGGTGGATGGGGGTACTGGTGCATGCTGTACAGGTGGAGTAGGGGATCTGGGTGCTCTAACAGGTGAATGATAAGCACTAGTAGCTCCCTGTCCTGCAACATTCCTAGGGGATTCCCTAGGGGGGTAGGTGTCACAACGATAACCCGATAAGTCGGGTTGATCCGCGGGTACCTCACGTGGAATTACCGCATCTGCACCTTCTCCTATTTCCTCTGGTTCCTCCTCAGTTTCCTCTTCCGGATCCTCCTCTTCCTCCTCAGGCCTTGTTGGTAGGGTATTAGGTAAACGATCAGTAGATCTTGACATATTCCTGCACAATTGTTAGTGATAAGAATAATATCCTTCTATATTAATCATAGTAAAATACATGTAAGTATTTATACACATAAGCACAAATAATCGTTTATATACCCAGATATTTATCTATTATTATATTTTATACACATATGTTGCTGTTTTTACCTATTCGATTGTTTATCGACTTCTTCTCGAATTTCCTCGTACAAACAAGTCTGTTATTACGTTTCGGACCATAATAACCCACTTGTCCATTCGCGTTCATCACGAGAATCATTCGTGTATATTATTTAATATTATTTTATTCCCAGAGTTAATCGAGCCTACGGTTATCTTAGGGTATCCTAAGGGACATCCTAATTCTTTATAACCAATGGCTCTGATACCAACTTCTGTCACACCCCGACTAGGTAGTTGCGGAAGCGTAATACGGGAATGTAACAGATAACACTGGTATCAACAACATTGTTTATAAAGAAATTCATAAACTAATTTACATTATATTACATGGGTAGGTACTATGTTTACAAACTAGGTGAAAAACACATAACCGGTTTACGAGCTTCTTATACAGTATTATATCCGCGTCTATTCACAGCTATTCAACTTTCTTTCTAACACCAAGCATGTAAGCAAATCATTCCACTTTTGCTTTACCTGAAAAGCATGTTAAAACGGGTCAACTACGTCTAGTTGGTGAGTTTCAAGTTTCACGAGTATCAATGAAATCAGTTCACGAGTTCGTAAAGTTTACAGTGTGTATGTATATATGTCTGTGTATGATGTATTATACTAAGCCACAAGTGAAACCGAAACGAGCTAAAACACATGGCCTCCACTGCCCATGCACTCCCGTTGGCATTTAACAGCCACTTTGCCCCAAGTATGTACTATGTCTAACACCACATAGCAGTATGTAAAAATATAATGACAATGTACAACTGGGTTTACATATGTTCCGGCATACCCCACCGGCTCTGTCAGTTGGGTTTGTCAAACCGATAGTACTATCCACACGTCACCGGCACGAAGTTAATCACTTGTGTTTGTGGGGACTTGTCAAGTGTTAGTACTTAGATAATCCACATCATCACACGTTTTCAAGTATATCAGTTTATGTAAACATGCTTTTCACCCCAAAAGTTCGTAAAACAGTTTAGAAAGTGGGGGTCGTGAAACTCACCTTATCGTAGTTCGCACAGAAATCACGTATCAATAAGTCAGATGCCTCGTTTATAGCTTGATTCCTATAAACGGTATCGTATCGTTATTACTAGTACAGTGTTCAAGCTAAGTCGGGCTGTATAGATAATCTGGGTATAGCTGTTAGGCCCAGAACATGACCATAGTCTTAGATTGTGACGTTGTATACTATGAAATGTTTAAAACTAGATTTGGCTCAGTTTCACCGTTTCCCGAGCCTAGCTCAGTTGATCGTTTATACGTTTCGGGATTAGGTAAGATCACATAAAACTTAAGTAAATATATTGATTGATAAAATAATTTGATTTATGAAAGAATTTTAAGGTTTCGGTGTCTGGTTTGATCGCAGGGTTCGTTTCCGTTTTCACACGGGTTTGATTATACAAAACGCGCATAATTCACCCGAATTGTCCGGAATTCTCGTAAAAAGTTCGTTTTTATCAATATCATTCAAAAATATGATATTTGACCACTTTTGACATTTCGACATACCAGTCAGTCCGTTAAACACAAAACTGCCGGTTTCGTTAAAACAATTATAATTTAAATCTTTGATTAATCATAACTAAGTATGTACTTATATATAAATTATGTAAATTTTTGTAAAAATACATTAAGACATGGAGAATTTTATAAAAATATTTTCAGAAATTTTATGATTATTTATTTATTTATAAAAATTCATTTAATAGGTTATAATCATGTAATAAATGGCCCGTTTATATCAAACGACCTCCGAAAAATCCAATAATTTTTACAAATGGCTTCAATGTCATTACATAGCCCCTGCAAAATTTCCAGAACCTAACTCTTTTGACAAAATGCCTTTTTGTGCGTTTTTCGGCTGTTAAAATTCGGTTAAGCCATGATTGCACAAACCATACCTAGACATTTCCAATAATTCCCAAAATTTACCAGTTATCTTACCATCGCATATTAAACTCCAAAACCAAGTTTCATAATTTTTCAATATGTTTAGCTATTTTTCCCAAATAAACGCTCATAAAACGGGAATAAATTCACCAAATATTCTCCGTTTATCGAAAAATTACCAAATTTGAACAGGGACTCATTTATATGATCCCTAATGTCCCTGCAAGTTTTCACAAGCTAACAACAAGCACGTCACAACCTAATACTAAACAGCCCCTAAACGAGTATTACGGGTTTACCTTGTCGGTTTTCGATGAATTTTGCTAGCTTAAACGACTTTCCGGGTCTCGGGTTGCAAACTCAGTATATCTACATATCATATAACATCAAACCAAGCATAAATCATCCATGTAACAGCCTTGATAATTAGGGTTTCGGTTTTGGGTTCAAACCGAACTTTCTAACCGTAAAAACGTTGTATTCATGTTCTAATCCGCGTTTTTGACCAAAAAAGTATATGTTCCTGGTTTGTAAACATGTTTAACATCAAAACATGATTTTACTTGATTTTTAGGGTTTTTGGATGGTTAAACATGTTTAAAACTAACTAAAACATGTTTATATGTTAATTATAGTTAATGAAATCAAGTTAAAAATGATGAAATAATCAAAATACCTAGATTTTTTGAAGGAAGGTTGATAGAGCAGAGCTGGAGCTGCTTGGACTTCAAACTTTATGAATTAGAATGGATAAATAAACTTAAGGTGTAAGTTATATAAAAAAGTGTGATGTTTGGTGAGTGTTCCGATCGGAACTATGTAAAGGCCCTTAATGGGCTGTTTTGGCCCATTACTCCAATCATACAAGCCCAAACATGAAAAGCCCACTTCAAATTTAGTTCGGGTTCAGTTTTTCGCAAGAAAATTAATTCGGGTGCGAAAAATAGCGCAAAAACGAGTGTTTTTCAGCTTATTTTTGTAAAATAAGAAAAACGTACTGACTCGTTGTAAAATTCCAAAATATTTTCACGGATTTGTTAGAACATGTCATATAAGTGTTTTATAAATCTTTTTCGGCTTAACGGATGCTACAATGCTTGTTTTGATATTAACGATTGCGTTTAAGCTTATAGCGTATCGATAAACGAAACCTTTTTCGTTTAAAGAGTTTTAAAAGTACCGGGGCCTAAATATCAATATGTTAGCCTCTATAACATATATATAACTCGTATATGACCCCTCAGTATGTATACGGGTCATAATTAGTATCGGTTGGTTACTCGTTTAAGCACTACGAATTAACCGATTTATCGTTTACTTGTTACGTAATGAATATAGTGTACCTCGTTTTATCATGAATGTCACACCTACATACCCTGACCATCCAATCATCCAAAGATCGTGTTTTAAGTGGTGCGATTGATTCATTATATACCCGGTTCTTTATACAATTGCTTAACCTATCAAACGTTAATGGATTTCAACGAGGATCATTGCGTTTTATTCGTTTTTACCATTTATGAATAGATCTAATAATACTAAACTCGACAAGTGTTTCGTTATAAATGTACCTTTAAATGAGTCGATCTACGAACACGATCTAGTCTTGATATCGTTTTGGCTCGATACAATGCTCTAACACAATTGAGCTCGGGTTCTCTCCTTCGGATCTTGGTTCGGGTTAAAGGAAAGTGTTTGTGTGTGTTTTTGAAGGTGTAGGATATGGTGTAGAGATGGATAAAAAATGGAAAGGATTAGAGTTCATGGGGTACTTATACTCCCTTAAGCCCATGGACCTAAGGCCCATTCCACCTCTTATTCCATATTTTAATGCCCAAGCCCACCCTCTTATTGTTCATTTATCCGAACGGATACACGACACGTTAATAACAAACAAAATTTTCTTTATTAATATTATCGAAAGTAGGATGTTACGCCATGCAAACTCCTACAATGCAGCCGGCTATGGTGCTGCTTCTAACAATGCACTCATCTCACAAGACAACTTCTCAATGTTCAAGTCTTCTCAAGGGCAGTACACTCCGCAATATCAACCCTAGAACAATCTCTCCATGTTTAAGTCTGCTCAGGATCAATTCTCACAGGCACCACCATAACCAACTCCCATGTTCTTTCCTCAACCTGCTCAACCATCTACATTTTCTATTAATCCCCAGGTATCTGCTGCCTTCTCCAGTTAGTCTCTCAGTCAGATTACCTCCATTTCAAAGAAGGCTCCGGAAACATCATTTTAATCGCATGGTTCATGAATTTCTACAACGCTTTTCTTGCTGGAGATCTGGTTCAACCAGTTGTAGCTGCTGAGCTGGATCAAATTAATCCTGATGATGTAGAGGAAATGGACATCTCTTGGCAAATCGCCATGGTAGTGCCGCGCAAAGAAATTTACTAAAAGAACAGGCAGAAACAACTGGAATGTGCCAGCAAATCAAAAGGTGGGATTTATCAAAGATACTCTGAGGTGCTACAACTTTCATGAGCCGGTTTATTTTGCTCGTGAATGCAATAACCCAGCTTAGGAACGAAACAGAGAAAGGGCAATGGTTCCAGTGGGAAATGCAAGAGGAGAAAATGCCGCAAGTGCAATTGAAGGTGAGAGAGGTTTAGTAAGGTTGTTTTTGGTTTTGCTTATAAGGTCTGCAAGGAGCCTATGTCTGCGGGCATGCAGACATAAGCTTTTGAAGACTGTTTGTTATTTAAAAAAAATCTTACAATTGCTTTTATGGTCTTAAAAATAAGCTTTTTTCACCATCTTCACACATCTTCACACTTCTTAACATCATACCAAGTACCAACACCCAATGTTCAATATCACCACCACCCACCATCCGCCACCACCACCCACCACCATCGTCCACCGCTACCACCACCACCACCATCCACCGTCCGCCGCCACCACCACCATCCACCGTCCGTCGCTACCACCACCACCCACCACCACCACCCACCATCCACCACCACCACCACCACCACCACCATAGTCCACCACCCACCACCACCCATTGTCGGCCACCATCACGGTCCACCACCCACCACCACAACCGTGCATCACCACCACCCATCGTTCACCGCCTACCACAATCGTCTACCACCACTCACTTCCATAGTTCATACACCACTACCAATTATTTTAGCAGTCTACAAACGTTAAATGACTTTTATCTACTTTAATATATGATAGGTAACTAAATTTCAGCTTATGCAAACAATATCCAGTTTATAAAACAAACAGTATTATATTTTCAGATTGCAGACCTTCAGACCACATCTTCAGTTGCAGACATTAAATCAGATGAAATCAGATTGCAGACAATTTTTGTCTTAAAAAACAAACAACATCTAACTCAAAAATTCTCTTGGAATGATCAGATGGCAGCTCTCAGCATCAATAATTAGACTGAAAACTTTGCTCGAATTGAAGTCACTGAAGAAGAGAATGTTGTTGATGAACAAGTAAAGGAACTTCAATTTGCTTTCATGGGATTCACTTCTTCCAGCTCATCCGAGGGAAGTTCCCAATTATGTTCTCAAGCCTGTATTAATAAAGTAGATTTATACAAATCCCATAATAGTAACTTGCTTAGAGAAATGGAAGGAATAAAATATGAAAATTTTACTCTTAAGACGAATGAGAAAGCTTTCAAAGATAAAACTGAGGCACAGAAAAAGGATTTTTCTAAACTTCAATATGATTTTAGCATAAAATGTTGTCACCAACTTGATGCCAAATAGAAAATTGCTGAGTTAACTGCAGACCTGGAAGCCTCTAAGTTAAAGACTATCAATTTAACTAATAAATTTGAAAGGGCTGAACTAGACTTTAAGAAATTCTAAGGCTCCAGTGTTGTTAACTCCATGATCGAAAATCAATTATGGTGGAAAGAAAACGCTGGTGAGGGGATAGGGTACAATGTTGTACCTCCTCCATACAATGAGAATTACACTAGTCTTCCTCTTACCAAAGAGCAGGAAGAAAGAGTAAAAACCATGCAATATGGTAAAAACAATGAAAATGGTAAAATTGCTCCTGGTTCAGTAAAAGCTACTATATCAAGCTCAGGGGTGAATGATACTAATGTGTTTACTTCACGTACAGATGAAGTAATTGTCGAGGATTAGATTGATGAGGATGATGATTTGCTTTTTTTTTTAGAATAATAAAGACATTAATTCTCATATTTCTTTATATTTACCTTCTTTGAAATATGTGACTTCAAATGTTTGTGTGGGCTCTGTTCCAAAGAGAAATGATAATTGCGTGGTTGATTCCTCTAAACTTTGAAATCTGGAGGTGTGTCATTGAATAAATTTGATAAAAATAAGAATCCTCATAAATATTCATCACCTAAGTTTGTCAAATAAGGAAGTTCAAATAATCAAAATTGTGATAAACTAAGAAATAAGTCAGGTGGTAGACGCCAAGTAAAGCAAACTAGCTCACACAATAGGTCCAGACCATGAGTAGACCACAATGAATTCCACATAAAAGGTCAAACATGTTTCAATTGTGGCATTCCTCTTCATAATGCTAGAAACTGTTCACGCCGTCCATATGTCCCATATTATGGATATTATCAGAGACAGATGCCTCGAAATACCCATAAAAGAGAATCAAGGTATTATAAGGCATATCCCTCTGACGGTGACTAGAAAAGAAAAAAAGTTGGTAGGTTTGGTCCTTATCAGACCAAGCCTAACACGTTTCAAAAAAGTGATAGAAAATGTACTTCAATCTCAAGAACCAACTCGGTTTCTGGAACGAAACAAGTTAGGAAAACAAGGTCATCTGTGTCTCCCGCTTGCAAACTAGAGACTAGGAAATCCATTTATACAAACAACAATAAATATTCTAAAACAAGATATGAATGACTTCCTAAATCTTCGGTAATCAAGCTATCAAATTCTATATTAGATAATCGGGAATACATGTCATGGCAACCCGTAACAAGTTTAGATAAATCAGGTTCACTCAGTGTTACAATGGACTGGGTACCAAAAACTAACTGATCTCGCACATCGTGTAGGAACAGCTATGAAGGAATATCATTAGACCTTGGTATGTTGATAGTGGTTGTTCCTGGAACATGACATGAGACATCTCCCAACTACACGACATTCAAATTTTTAACAGTGGGCATGTTTCGTGAGAAGGAAAAGATTACGCAGAATGGTACAGTAAGTAATGGTGTTCTAAAGTTTGAAAATGTTAATTTTGTTTCTTAGTTGAAGCACAGTCTGCTGAATGTCTCGCAAATATGTGATAAAGGTTTTTCAACCCATTTCACTAACAAAGAGTGTTTGATTTTAAAACATGGTATTATCATACCAGAAGATTGGGTTCTTGTTCGATCAAAGAGAAAAGATAATGCTTATGTGATCGATATGAATAAAAATGTTCTTGATGAAATCACCTGCTTGTTTTCAAAAGTGTCAGAACATAATGCCATGCTTTGGCATCGTCGTCTTGGTCGCTCAAACATTAAAAATTTAAACCGTGTTGCTAAAAATGACTTGGTGCGTGGTTAACCTGTCAAAGATTTTGTTACTATTAAAAATGTGTGGCTTGTGCCTTGGGTAAACACAATCATAAATTTCACAAGACAAAACTTGTTAATACCATTTCATAAGTTTTCAATTGCTTCATATGGATCTGTTCGGTCCTGTTCATGTTTTGAGTCTCTCACAGCTCTTATTGTCTTTTTATTACTGATGATTACTCACGTTTCACTTGGTTGTTTTTCTTGTCAAATAAGAGTGAAACTACAGAATTGATAAAAAGCTTCGTGGTGCTTATGGAGAATCAGCTCAACTTGAAGCTGAAGGGTATTCGTTGTGACAACAGCATGGAATTCAAAAATTCAACACTGAATTATTTTTGTGCCGAAAAGGGGGTGCTTCGACAGTACAGCTCCGCTCGGAAACCACAACAAAATGGTGTTGATGAAAGGAGGAACATAACTCTTATTGAGGTGGTAAGAAGTATCTTGTGTGACTCAAAGCTGCCTTTGTTTTTCTGGGTTGACGCTGTTAACACAGCCTGCTATGTTCTAAATGGAGTGTTGATCAACAAATCTCAGATGAAGACTTCTTATGAGATTGTTTACTGTCACAAGCCCACAGTCGCAAATTTTTGTGCCTTTGGGTGTCCATGTACTCTGCTGAATCTTGAGACGACTCCAAAGTTTGGAGCAAAAGCTGACAATGGTTCCTTTGTTGAATATGCTGGGCGTACCGCCTAAGAAGTTTACAACAAGTCAATGAAGTAGAAAGTGGAATCTTATGACGTGATCTGGTTAGAATAAAATGAGACTGATGCTCGTGTCGGTCCTGATTGGTTATTCGATTATACTGAACACTTCAAGCCATTCAATGTGTTTCCATGTGTCACCACAGAAACTTCTAGTGCTGGTACCTCAAATTCTGTTGATGAAGAAGAAGACATGCCTGCCACTTCTCAGATGTCTTCAATGCTGGGTATTGATCCTTCAGAATCATTGGACACCACTCAGCCTTTGTCAGACAATCAACAAGTAGACGTTACGGAAACTGTGTCTTCACTAACACCTGCAGTCGATGCTTCATCAGTTGAGGGGGAGAGTCTGTTTCATCAAATCTTTGGAAGTACTCTATTCCCAGATGTCATACCTAATAAATGTATTACCAGTACTTCGTACTCACACTCTAAAACGACATCTGAATGGAAGAACCCTCTTACTAAAATCCTTAAAGATCCAACAAACTTACCTTCTACCAGCTCTGTTCTCGGGAATTATGATAAGAATTCAACGAGATCATCCAATTGACAATTTTATAGGTCCTCTTGAAATAGGCGTGTCCTCCAGAAGTCAGACCGGACACATCAACAGCTGTTTATTTTCCTGTTTCATCTCTCAGATAGAGCCTAAGTCAGTGGAAATGGCACTACAGAAACCAAGATGGGTGGATGCCATGCACGAGGAACTAAATCAGTTTGATAAACTCAAAGTTTGGAGATTGGTCGAGCTTCCAGTTGGAAAGAAAGCATTCGATACAACATGGGTTTTCCGCAACAAGCAAGATGATATGGGGGGTTATCATTCGAAACAAAGAACGACTCGTCATTCGTGGTTTCGTCAGGTTGAAGGCTTAGACAACACCGAAGTGTATGCTCCCGTGGCTCGACTTGAGGCCATTCGGATTTTTCTGGCATATGATTCCTACAAGGGATTCACGGTTTATCAGATAGATGTCAAGACATCATTTTTGTATGGAGAAGTCAAGGAGGAGATTTATGTGGATCAGCCACAAGGGTTTGTTGACTCAAAGAATCCAACTCACGTTTACAAGTTAGATAAAGCACTGTATGGTCTTCACGAAGCGCCTTGGGCGTGGTATGCAACTTTGACGGCTCATCTTCTGGGGCATGGTAACAAGAAAGGAACCATCGATCAGAATTTGTTCCATAAAACTATTGGGAAATATTTGATCCTGTGTCAGATATATGTGGATGACATCATCTTTGGAGCAACCAGTACTGCACTATGTCCTGAATTTGAAGAAGTCATGAAAAGAGATTTAAAATGAGTTCATTGGGGGAGATGACAACTTTTCAGGGATTACAGGTTCGTCAGAGTTCGACTGGAGTTCTGCTACATCAAGGAAAATATGTTGAAGACATGTTTGCAAAGTTCAAATTTCAAGATTCTTAGAGTGCAGCAACTCCTATGGCGGAAATACCTCTTCTTTCTTCTGATCCTGAAGGAAATCTTGTAGATCAAACTTACTATCGGTCAATGATCGGATTCCTGATGTATCTCACCCCTAGTCGCCCTGGCATCATGTTTGCTGTCTGTCAATGCGCCCATTTCCAGGCTAATCCTAAACTCTCTCATTTAATTGCTGTTAAACGTATTTTTAGATATCTGAAAGGATAACTGAAGCTAGGTCTTTGGTATCCCAAAAACTAATTTTTTCACTTATATGCTTTTGCTGATAGTAATTACGGAGGAGATGATATTGAAAGGAAATCTACATCTGCTGGATGTCAATTCTTGGGTGTTCGAATCATTTCATGGCAGTGTAAGAAACAAAAAACAGTGTTCACGTCCACTGCCGAGGCTAAATATGTACTTGTGTCGACCTGATGTTCACAGGTCATCTGGATGCAACATCAACTGCTGGATTACGATTTGGAATTTCTTGACACCCCAATCTTTTGTGACAATGATGTTGTTTTTGCTATTGTTAAAAATCATGTTCAACATTCAAAAACCAAGCATTGACATTAAAATTCATTTTATTTGTGACTGCTACGACCGTAAATTGATTCATTCGGAGCAAGTTCACACTGATAACAATGTGGTGGACTTATTTACAAAACCGGTCGGAACTGCCAAATTTAATGTGCTTGTAGGTATTCTTAAAATGCTTTGTTTCGATGATTGAGTCTTTTTGAGGTTAAATTTGTAAATAAATATTTTCATTTTCTTTAAAATTTTTGTTGCACAAATTTAGGGGGAGAATATTAAAAAACTTCAAAAAGAGTGTGTGTGTGTTTTATTAAAAAATATTTCTACACTTTCACTTAAAATTACGTCGGTTATGCAAGTTTGAAGGACATATACTTTTATATGTTTGGTCCTGCCATCTACTTGTAGACATATAGGATAGTCATTCACCTAAAGACTGAAATAAACTAGGGTGATTGTGGTGTTTTTTTGTTTTAATTCTTTCGCTTAAAATTATGTCGGTTATTCAAAGTTGAGGGACATGTATTTCTATGCATGTTTGGTCTGTTATATACCTGTAGACATACGGGATATCCATTTACCTGAAAACTAAAGTTACTGGCGCGACTAAGTTTTAAATTTTATATATTAATTAAATGGGGAAGTGATATGATTATTCAGTTAAGAGTTTTCTAGAAGCTTTAAATATTTTCAAATGAAAATTGATCCAAACTTTGGAAAATGATATTAAAATTGATTCCGTATGCCTAACGTGTGAAATTACTAGGCTTAAAAGGCTTTAGAACAGTCATTGATTTTCATGGTAGCTTTCCATGATGCGTAAAAGTTGAAGTGATATAAACTAAATCCGCTAAACTTACTATGGAGAGTCATTTTGAAGAAATGTTCATTCCTCCAAATATATCTCTTCGAATGATAGGCAGAAAAGCAATTACCCAGTCATACACGAGCCCGTTAGTGTCTTGATCTCCAAAAATATTATGCCTTTGCTATTGTTTTAATATATATATATATATAGAATATTGTGAAAATAAATTTCGTTTTTCAAAAGCTTAATGGGTCAAACTAGAACTACAATGGTTGGGCATTCAAATAAGTCCTAAACACTCTAAATGTAAGGCATGTAAGTCCGGATGGCTTGTAATTCCAACGATCAACCTTAAAGCTTAAAATTTTTGTTTACATATAAAAATATTTTGATCAAGCACTAGGGGGTTGGAGTCAAATTGGGGTGATCTAGGAAAACCAAATACCGCTTTGAGAAGAGATAGGAGGCATCACAGGTCCATAAGTGATGTCCGTCTAAGATTTATGCCTAATTGAACATAACTCGTATCACTGATGCAATGAAAATCATGCTATGTTTATTATACCTGCTATCAATCTGTCTCTTTATGTCACAATAATGTTGAACATGTATCACAGTGAAAGCATCTTAATCATTATGATTCCATGTTCGGATATTTTCTTAAGAGGTTGTGCGTTTATCGAAATTGAAACTTGATCCCAAAAAGTTTGTTAAATTACAAGAAGACCAAGTGATTAAATTTTTTCTTGTATCATTATTTCTATTTTTTTTGTTTTTAATTATTATTTATTTTTATTTTTACCTCTTAATCTTGTCGAAACAGATGTTATAAGAGATCGGCTTTAAAATCATGGAGTAAGCCCATGTTTGGGTATAAAAAATTGTTCTCAACTCTTGCCTTTGTGGCCCATTAACAATTTGGATGAATGGAACTTGTTGGCATGGCCCATGTATTGCACATGTTTTCGGCCCATCAGGTTTTCGGCCTGATCTAAAGTTTTTGAAATATAAAATATTTTCATCTCTATTATTGCTTTTATTATTATGAATCTCAAATCTGCAAACACTCTCCAAGCCTAAAACCCTTAAAATTCTAAGTTTTCAAGTCATTCAATCTTCTTTTCTTCAAGCTTTTACGTGATCAGAGTTGATAAATAGGTAAATGACATCTTTAGTAAGGGGTTTTCGGGTCACTGTTGGACGGAACAAACAGTTTGATTATTCTTTGTTTTGTTTAATTAAGTTGTGAAAATTGTTTTGGATGATGAATTATGGTGGTTGAGAGTTGTATGCTTAACATTTTATGAGTGATTAAAGCTGCAGGTTTTAATATCAATGGTGATTTTGTTGTTTTGGAGAAAATGATTCTTATTTCTAGAAGAAAACCAAGGGTTTTCTTGGCCGAGATCTCCATAGATAAAGGGATCCAGGGTTCTCGGGATGTTTGACCTAAAACCTGTTGTCAAACAGAAAACTCATGAGTCTTTCTGAATTATCAAGGGTTCTCAGTTGACCATTTGGCCAGAACCAACACTGAGTGACCGAGAACTCATGTTCTCGGTGAATTTGGACTTTGTTGGACAGAGAACTCAGCTCAAGGACCGAAAACTAAGTCTTTGGACAAAAATCTCAATTTTGGACTGTAAACATATTATTTTATACTAAAATTGACATTAACTTGGTCCCTGTTCTTTAGCCAATTTGTCATTTGTCTTATAATACTGAGTGATTGTTCAATTAAGTGAATGCTTTATTAACTTGACTCATTTATTGCAGTCATGGCTGATCAAGCATCATTGAAGTTTAAAGATACTCACAATATTGTCGGAGGCTTATATGATCCACTTCTTGTACACAAAGAATTCAAGTCCATGATAGTGGGGCTCAACACATGATTTCTCATGCTATACGAGAAACTCCTGTTATTTACAAAAAGATAAAGACGGAGTTCTGGAACAACACCTCTATTAATCAACGGGGTGCTGGGGGAGTGGTAATAATTGACTCAAAGAATCAAAAGAAGCCTGTTGTCATTTTAGAGGCCATTATTCGTGAAGTTCTACTGTTCAGTGATCAACCTGACTATCAAACTAAATACCCCACTGATGCCATATCTGAAGTCCATTAAGAATGGGATATGAAGGATCTTACCCTCCAGCCATTAAGAAACTTTTCCATCCTTACTGGAGGTACTTGATTCACATGTTTTTCACGTGTGTCTCAGGACGAAAAGGGGGCTCAGATGTCGGCTGTAGTTGCTCTAATCATGGACTGAATTTATAATTACTCCAAGTTTGTGTTGGATGAGATAATGAGCAACCTCAAGGGGAAGAGGAATGAGATGTTTATGATGTAAACGAGGTTTCTGCATATGATATTTGACTCACACTACCCTGAACTTGTCAAATATGTAAACACTCGATTTGAAAGTTATGGTCCCCAACACATTTGGGTTGATGAAGCAATCTCGAAAGGGGGCGAAAGTAGTATACAAAGGCCTTCACGAACCTGTCAAGTTTGGAAGGTTTGTTGAAATTGAGGCTACTCCTGTTAGTTCCAGTGCCTCAATTGATGATGAGCATGTGACACCTGCTCAGAGGTTCACTGCATTATATGAGACTATTTCTGATGACGATGAGCCAGAAAGTTCTCCATCACAACACATGGAGATTGAGCACTAAGAAGAAGAGACTGTACCTACTACTGATCAGCTGAAAGATTTTGAGATGTTTAAAGATCAGCTCCAGTCGACTGCATTGAAACCTCCTCAATCAGTCACTGCGACACAAGATGAAGATCTTTCTCAAGAACCAGACACTGATCTCATTCCACAAAAGCGAAGAAAGAAATATCCGATACCGGGTGTGCTGGATACTGAAACTACACCAACAAGCCAGCAACAGAAATGTGAGTCTGAACGTACTGAGACTCAAGTTGATACAAGTCTATCTACTGCTGAACCTCAGACTCAAGACCAGATATTTGATGATATTGCTTATGAGTTCGAGTTTGAGGCTAATATTCAGGCCACTGACGAGCCATCGGGATCGTCTAACCCGATTGGTCAATCAAGTTCCAGCGCTGCTCGCATTCTCACAATGCAAGATAAGGGCAAGGGGATCACCTTTGATGTTGAACCTGTCGATGTACAGTCCTTACAAGACGAGTCTTTGAACTTGAACAAGACTCGGTTGTGAAGGATGTACGCATCCAAGAGCTTGAAGCTAGCAACACTGATAAATATTTGAATATCAATGAACTTCAAGCTAACATGGGTGGTCTCACCGCTATGTACTTGGACCTCTAGCAAAAGCTTATTCAGAAGTTCTAGGATTCCCGGATATGACTACCACTGAGTCATTTTTAAAGAAAGCCAAAGGGGTCCGAGATCCGAAGACGAGGAAGACGATGGTCAACGTTATGTGGCCTGCAACTAAGAAGACAACTCACATTCCTCTGTCTACTAGAATTCCAAATGGGACTTTAGATGAGATGACGTTCTGGATGTATGAAAGTGAGAAGACTACGGTCGTCATCCGTCTAAGAAAAGGGCAGTTTCGATTTTTGTCAACCAACGTGATCTGCTAAAGTTCGGTGAGAAAGACATTAAAATTCTTAGCAATTTTCAGATTATGGCTGAACTATTGTTCGAGCCTGCTACTAAAGAGTATATAAGGACGGTGGGGTCGAATATCAGAACAGGTCTATGGGCTGGTGCTTACAGGGAAGAAGATGCGAATATTCTTGAGCACGATTAAAGATGAAGATACAAACAAAGGGGGAGATGGTTAGGCTAGTATTAGTATGGTTTGTACTTGGTATTGGGCTTATATTGTAAACCGAGATCTCTTGGATCTCGGTGGGCTTTTGGGTTGTTTTGGGCTTGGGTGTAGTGCCTATATAAACGATGTATCTAGCTTTATCGTAGGTTGGCCGTTCATAATATAGAGAACGAGATATCAGTGTAAACATTGTGCTTAAGCACCAAACATTTTATAAGTGTGTTTTGAAGCAGATTATTTGTGTTCTTCGTGTGTTTGTTTGAATAACATTGAATCGTCTCTTGTTAGTTTCCGCCTAACTAATAGTCATGTGATATCACATTGAAAGATCCGTCTAAAGGACTTCAGGTTCCTATGTTCAAGAGAAGACCTAATGTTGATTGAACCTTATCTTGCTACAAGAAAAAGAAAAGAAAAATAAAAGAATAAGTGTATGAAAAGGAAGAGTCAAGGTTTTCTCCTTTTAACTAGTCTTTTAACAAAGCATTAGGATATTGAAGATACATGAGAAGACCATCTAGGACTATCTGTAGTTTGAAGTTTATCCCAAGCACTGGTAAGATTTTGATGTTTAACACAAAAAGGGTAGTGGGAAGAATTCACAACAATGATCAAATCAAGTTTATTCATAAAGAAGACTTGTTGGGGATTCTTAGCATCAATTTAAATGACTTCTATCCACATTACACTGAACTAACAAAATTCTAGGACAGAGTGAGAGTCAGACTGGAAGATATTGAATTATTTGAAGTTCAAAGATTTGAATGGGAAGAAGATTACTCATAAGAGAGCTTGAGGAGAAGGATAGAAGATGAATTTGGTTGTGTATGATTGCTTAGTTATAAACTCCTTGTTTATTTTCATTTGATGTAATTTGTTTCTATTTTCTCTATGTAATTTTTAACTTTGAAATGAATGTAATTTGGACTTTAAGAAATATCTGACATGTATTTTAAAACTTGTAAGTATCTACTAAAGTTTTGGTCGCATCATCTGGTATTTTAATCAAGTGGGGACATTTTTTGGTCAAATGGATGATTGAAAGTATCTCAAATTCCTTGAGACCGCTAAGTACGAGCCAAAAGTACATTTAAGTAAGCCAAACACATGAACAACAAGAAGAAATGGTTAAGTGAAAGTCACGAGTACTTTCCTACCATGAGTACATGGTCAAGAGATGAAATAACCTCTATAAGTTCTGAGTATTTTCACCTTACCGAGTTCATCTAAAAGTAATCCAAGAAAGTGTCACGAAATCATAATTGCTTAACAAGTGCATGATCTACGTTGCAGAGTCATCTAAGTATGAGTCCCGAGTACTTCACACTTAAAGAATAGATGATGAATTTATGTATAATGGCTAAGGACAGGATCGGAGTCCATACTGTACACGAGTACTCATACGGAGTTGATATATTGTCTTTGGTGATACTTCGAGTACATGATTAGTCATGGATACTCATGGGTCTCGAATATATCTTAGACATGATGGATATTAAGTGAATATTAACTCGTGAACAACGGTTCACAGGTAGACGAACATATTTTCACGATTTCAAAGCCATGTGTTTTCCGAACGTATATTTGACGAAGTACTAGTTCTATTCGTGAGTAGTATGATCTATTCATGAGGAATATGTTATGTTCATGAACCAAGTTCCACTCGAAGGTATTTCTGACATGTTCTCAATGTGTTCGAAAAGGAAAACTTATGTTTGAGACAATACATGTATTCGAGAAGAAATATGTTAAGTACTAGATGAGTTCAAGAATAAGTGATCGTGTGTTCGAAGACTCTTGAATACCTTAATGAAGAAGCAAGTGTTCGTAGGGTATATTATGTGTTCGTAGTGGATACTTAATGATATTTTGTGAATGTTTTCTAGGGTTAACATGGCTCATTAATGTGCCTATAAATAGAAAGCGATAGGTCAAATGTTAGCACGCTTTTGAGTGATTTCTTAAACATTACCATGTATTCACAGCCACACAAAACCCCAAAAATATTCAAAGCATTTATTGTAATATTCAAGTTTGTTAATGGAAATTATTGAAGTGAATCGTTTTGTTCTTTATTGATTACTAGTCTAGCTTAGTTATACTCACCAGGCTACTAGCATTGCTAAATGCTTCGCCACGAAGCAAGTTCTCCCGAAATGACAGATGGGGAAGTAGGGAAGCCAGAAGTGTCTAAAGAAGTCGGAGGAAGAAAGTAGTTGGACAACTGTATATGTTTGTTATGTGGATTTCGTCTTAATACCAACAAGATCTTCAAAGTAGTTCATGTTTATTCTGTTCGAGTGAGAGTATGAGACGTGACACTGACCTCTCATAGCCCAAGCCCATGTTACCCAACAACAAACATTAAGAACCACCAAATGACTTCAAACTCAAAATCGCAAACCAAACCCATGTTATCATAATCCTACTTATCAGTTATACACAGCAAGTAACGGTCCAATTACCAAACCCTTAACTATATCCCAAGAATTAAAACATCCTCTATAGAGAAATTCTATGACCGAAGAACACGAGGCCTTAATGAAAAACAATACTTGGACTCTAGTTCCCACCAACCAGGCTTCAAACCTTGCTGACTCCAAATAGGTCTTCCTCAAGAAGTATAAACCCGACGGCTCCATTGACCTTCTCAAGGCTCTCCCCGTAGCAAAGGCTTTCACCAATGTTCGTGAACTGACTACGCAAGATTTTTAGTTCGGTTGTCAAAACCTTTACCCTTCGTCTCGTTTTTTTATTAGTCGTATCGCAAAATTGGACCCTTCCTCAACTCGACATAAATAATGCCTTCCTACAGGGCACATTTTCCAGAAGCGTAGACATCGATCAACCACCCCAAACATAAACCTATCTTTTTGTTCTCATATAAACAACCTAAATTTATGGACTTCGAAAAGCATCATGTGCTTTGTATAAAGAATTAAAATCTGAGTTCCATCTCAAAGGTTTTTAGTCTACCTTCTCAGATCCTTCCTTGTTCATGTGAAGTTCTAGTTCATGTCCCATCTATATCTTGGTCTAATGATATCATCAATACCGGCCCAACTAGTTCATTTCTTCCCTTGCCACAAATTTCTCACTTAAGGACCTTGGAACCTTATCCTACTTTCTTGGTGTTGACGCCCCCCCCACCCCTTGACTCATGGCATTATTCTCCCAAACTAAATACGTACATGACATATTTCATTGAGCCAATATGAGTGAATGCATGCCTATGACCACACCAATTACTTGCTCTTAGGCCATCACACTTCATAGTGGAACACCTCTTCCATTTCTCATGAAATATAGAGCCTTATTCAGTGCTAAACAATACCTCTCACTTACACGTCCTGACATAGCATTCACAATCAACAAGCTATGATAATTTATGCATGCTCCCACCACCACTCATTGGAATGCCCTTAAACGTCTACTTAGTGATCTAAACGAGTTGATAAACAAAGGTATTCTACTTTGCTACAAATCACCAGTCAACTTCATGTTTTAAAGATGCAAATTGGGCAAGGGAGAAAGACAACGGTTTATATTGTCCGCCTAGGCTCTAATCCAATCACGTGGAGCGCTAAAAGACAACCCACTATAGGCTGATCCTCAATTGAAGCCGAATTCCAGGTTGTTTCATCTACAACTATAGAAAATTCTGTGGATAAAATCTCTCTTACACGAACTCGGATTCCTATAACCTAGATGTCACACAATATTACGACAATCCCATTTTTGACTCCCATATGAGGCACTTTGAACTTAACTTCAGTTTTGTACGAGAAAAAGTATCTGATCAATCTATTCGGGTTACACACATTGCTGGGGACGTTCAGTTTGTCGATGCTCTAACAACCCCACGTTCAATATTTCATCTTTTAATTGCTAATATTTGACTGATGTGTTGTAAAACAAACTTATTTTCCGCACCATTTATCATTATTTTAGTAGCTTTTATATATAATATTTAATGTTTCTTAACTTGTTTTAGTATGGTCTTACATAATTATATATTTTGTAGGTTGCGTTTTTAAAGAAAAGAAAAAATGAGTTTTTGCAAAACTTAACGGGCCTTTTTGATCAAATCTTGAAGAACCAAGTTGAAGCCTGACCCAAGCCCGCTAGTGAAAACCCTTACATGTTCCTATATATTATAACATAAAATAAAAACCCTACGAACCTATCTGTTGTCCGATCGGCATTTTTGAGAAACAAAGAAAAAAAAAAGAAAACGTAAAAAGGTTTTGGTCAAACCTTGTGTGCGGCAGATTTGTGTGCAAGAAAATAATATTATAATACCAACAAGGTTGGGTTTAAAGTGGACGGCTAGAGGGAAGCAGCTCAAACAAGAATAAACAATTTTAACAACCAAAGCCTCCCTCCGATCGGCCGATTCAACGGAAGAAAAAAAATGATTTTGCAGCCAAGTATAAGAGTTATAATCAAGTGTTTAAGCTTCAAAGGACATCCAAGAACATTATAATACATCTTCATATTCTTGGGTTTGTTTTATGTTTCATATTTACTTTGTTTTGATCTTGAAATTAACTTGTCTTGCAATTAAGTTTATGATTGAGTTGTTATTGATTATACTTGATTGTGGATTGAGTTTGATTATGATTTGGATGAGTATTATGGTTGTTATTTTAAGTGTTTGCTGCTGTCCAAAAATTACGATTGGCTAAACTTCTTTGTTCTACCTAGGCTAGATGATTATTGTTCGGTTTTGATGAACTAAATGGATTGTTTTATTAATATGACTTGAATTGCTATTGAAAGTTTGGTTTAATGATGAATTAGGTTGTGTTTAGTGGCTGCCATATTTTTTATATCATCTCATAACCTAGTGCTTAGATTAATTGAATTGGTTTTAATTGATAGTTGCATGTTCAAGTCTTTACTTTGTGTTTAGAGTTTGTTTGCGGTAGGAACAACCGTAGGGTTTTGTTGAGATTGTTCATTGATATAAGTCAGCGGGTAAGCACCTTCCTAGAGACCGAGAGGTGATAGTAAGTAAAGTCATCTCATAGCTTTTGCTTGTTAGGATTAGGAATGCGCAAGAGCGAGTTCAGTTCTTGTCGGTTTTGGGTTCGTGAGTGATTAGTTGGTCTAGTTTATGTTAAACCAAATTGTTCCTCTATTCTTGGTTGCATAGTATTTGTTTCCATTAGGGTCGTGTGTCGGTGAGTCCGAGAGGAGAGTCGACATTAGAACACTTTGGCATTCGTTTCCCGGTTTGTTCTTAATATCAATTAAGTGTAAGTTAGGGTTTGTTAGTGAGACCGAGAGGTAATCTATCTTTCTTGAGCGAACCTTAGTTGTGTCATCTTTAGATACCGATGTCTTGAGATCATTCAATCCATTAGCTTGTTAAACCGTCAATTTGATTCTTACCTAGGTAGACGATTTCTCCATTGTCAGTCACAGTCATTGAGTTTCGTTAAGTGTTTCAGTTAGTATCGTTAAGTTAAGTTAATTAATTTAGTTAAAGTAATTTTGGTCAAGTAGTTTAATTATTAAAAATAAATAAAAAATTATTATTTTTTAGGAAGGTCTTGTCTAGGTTTTAGTGATCATAAGTGTCTCACGTGTCTTCGAGTTCGATATCCAGACTTTTCTTATCTTTGCTACATGCGACTGGTACACTTTCCGTTTATGTGAACTAGGATAGATTGTTTGGTTTTTTAAAACTTAGTTGCGCTTCTTGTTTACTATTTATATATATTTTCGCACATCATTGACTAACTCCGAGACCTTCTATCTTTTGGTGGAATATGAAGACTTGAGATATAATCATATTAATTCAAATATTTTGAGTTGATATCCATCCAAATTCATGCAAAATAGTTGTATTGTTCAATCATTTACTTAACAATATTATTTCCTTAATTTTAGCATATGTTTATACTATATATCTGTAACTTTATTATCAATAATACAAGTCTTTTCAATATTCAATCATTATTCTATTCTCAAAATGCATAAAACCTATTTTAGACGGAGACCCAATAAAACTGAAGGCCGAAGGCCTTGTCCTGGTTAGATGGTCAGGGTATTTTTTATTAAATTTGAATCAACTTATTGGTCTTATGATATATCTCCAAACATGATTCGAATCAAATGATTCATGACTGCTAGTATATCTTGTGGGTCGAAGAATCAATGTCACTCGATCCTTATCAAACTGAATGTATGTCCGCATTGCTTTGAATCTAACACTTGGGTGGAGCAAGCTCTTCTATTTTGTTTCATGGTTTCTCTTGTGTGGCTTGGAGAGTGCTTAGAGATTTGTAGTGGCTCGGCGAGTTTTATACTTTGTGTTTATTAATTCACTGTTAGAGTTGGTTATTCTTGATATATCCTCATATATATTTTGAGCAACGATGATAAAAGAACCTATATGACTTCAAATTTTTTTCATATACATGTGTATCATTATAATATGATTATGCACTTTTATTTATTTATACACCACTACTCCACTAGGTTACAGGTTCTTATTGATATTTAGTAAGATTTGGACGATAGGATATCTTATTGTATTTAAGTAATATTACAAAGAAAGGAATTGCCTCAATATAACAATTTTACAATGGTCATAAAAATGGAAATAGCTATGGTTGTTATCCTGGAGAATAAGAAATTAAATATTCTAAATATGGGAGACAACTTGATGACCACTAATCTTTCTAATCTTATGAATATTTCTCAATAAAGGATTTTGTTTTATTTTGCTTTTTTAACACTCCCCCTTAATTTGAATAGTGGAATTTCCAAAATTCACTGGCTGATCATGTAAGTCTTTCATTGACAGCTTTTGTTAAAACACAGCAAGTTGATCTTCTGACTGAACAAATGGTAGTGCGATGATCTTTTTTTACGACTTTTCTTTAAAGAATTCATCTACCTCTATATGTTTAGTTCGGTCATGTTAAAGTTGATATTTTGAAATTTTAATGGCAGCTTCATTGTTACTCACAATCCTGGTGGTTTCTTGTGGAGGATATCCTATCTCTATTAGGAGCCTTCGGACCCATAGTACTTAGGTTAACCCCATTTCTATTCTTCTAAATTCATTTTCTGCATTCGAAAGAGCTACCACCACCTTTTGCTTTTTTACTTCTCCATGTAATGAGATTTCCACCATCCAAGGTAAAGTATCCTTACGTTGACATCCGGTTGCCTTTATCTCATGCCTAGTCTGCATCAGTGTATAGTTGAGTCCTTAAATGTCCATTTGGTTTAAACAAAACTCAATGACCAATCATCCCATTAAGATACTTTAACATTTGTAAGAATGCATCCAAATGGGCACTTTGAGGTTGATGCATAAACTAACCTATCATTCCAACAACTTATGCTATATCAAGTCGAATGTGTGAGAGATAGCTCGGATTTCCCGCCATTCATTTATACCTCTCCCTGTAAGCTGACTCTGCTTTTTTCCTCCATATACATCTTCTGATTTTCAATCATTGGAGTCTCTTATGGTTCACAATCAATCATACCAGCATCTGCTATTAATTCAAGAATAAACTTCCTTTGACACATGAAGATTCCTTGTATTAATCTAAGGACTTCAATCCCAATGAAGTACTTGAGTCATTCTAGGTGTCTCATTACAAATTCTATAAACAAGTACTCTTTAGTTTGATCATTTCTTCATTATCATCTCTTGTAATGATCGTGGTACAACTTAGATTGTTACACATATTATGAGGTTGTTTATATGTTTGAAAAACAGAGTATGATTGGTGTTGCTTTGTTTGAACACATAGCTTCTCATGGCTTGGGTGAATCTACCGAACCATGCTCTTCGAACTAGTTTAGCCTATAAAAGATTTCGATAAAATTATATTTGAATCCATGTTAGGCTTCCGTATAAACTTCTACTTTTAGTTCTCCATGTAAGAAAGCATTTTTTGCTTCAATCTGATGGAGTGGCCACCCTTTATTGTTGCTACGGAGAAAAGAAATCTGATAGTATTAGTCTTTGTGACCGGAGAAAATATTTTAGAGTAATCAATCTCATATGTTTAAGTGTAACCTTTGGCTACTAACCTGGCTTAATATCTTTCTATCATGCCGTGGGGTTTATATTTAATTGTAAAGACCTATCGGCACCCGACTGTTTTCTTACGTTATGGAAAGACACATTCCCCCCCATGTGTTGTTTTTTTCCAATGCTTTCATTTCATCTTCCATTGCCTCTTTATATTGATTTGACTTCAAAGTCTGCTCTGTATTATTAGGGATCACTTGAGATTATCGTGATGAAGTGAAGGCTTTGTCTTCTTCGGATAGATTTCGTTTTGCTATGTAAGCCAAGGATAACTACACCCCGAGACTCTTTTTCTAAAGAATAACTTTTTGGTGGAACTCCTCGGTTTATTCTTAGTATATATCTTTATGGCATGTCTTATTGCATTTTCTCTATCGGTATGTCTTCCTATGTGGAGGGGTTTTCTTGTACCTATATACTCTCACATTGTTATGCTGTATCATTGGTGGTAATTTCAAAATTCAATAGAGTTAGGCATAGAACAAGGATGAGTATCACTTGCCTCTGGTATTAGGTTGGGAGTTGTTTATGGGGTGGCACTGATGCTTGTATCTTCCGCTTTTGTTGATAGAGGGGACTCATGTTGGATACTAGAGCTCTTTCGTTCTCTATATGAGACATGTTTTTTGACCAACTTAATGTGTCAAGACTCAAGACATGTTTCCTCCTCCTGTCCATTGTTTTGGGAAACATAATAGTACTCATTTTCAAGGAAGTCACTCTTCATAGTGGTGAAAATGTGTTATGTTTTTGGATTGTAGCATCGGTAACCTTTTTGATTCACATCATAACCAACAAAGAAACATTTTTCAGCACACACATCAAGTTTAGCTCTATCGTATTTTGGTATGCGAACAAACACAGTGCATCCAAAAACTTGTGGTTCAAGGGTAAGGATGGAGGGAAGTTTAGTGATTTCT
Organism: Bidens hawaiensis; assembly: GCF_021521415.1. Classification (NCBI taxonomy): domain Eukaryota; kingdom Viridiplantae; phylum Streptophyta; class Magnoliopsida; order Asterales; family Asteraceae; genus Bidens; species Bidens hawaiensis. The sequence continues at coordinate 89,111 of NW_027500200.1, forward strand.
AAAAGGACTTGCAATGGGGTTTTTAATTTTTAGCATCATAGTCAGAAGCCGATTGATAAAGTATGTGACAGTTGTAAGGGCTTCTTGCCAAAAAATACTTTGGTACTCGTGACTTTACTAAAGGAGCTCTTATTATTTCTAATAGGATGTTGTTCTTTCGTTCCACAACACCATTTTGTTCTGTAGTATGTGGACAAGTGGTTTGATGAATTATGCCTTTCGTTTAAAAGAATTGCTTCATATTGGTGTTAACAAATTCTCCTTTATTATCATATCATGAAATCCGAATATTTTTCTGAATTTGGGTTTGGATCATATTGTGGTGAATTTGTCAAGAACTTCATATTTTTTTTATAAGCACACCCATATCATAGGTGTACAATCATCTACGAATATCACCAAAAAAAAAAACGAAAGCCCCCCCCCCCACCACAATAATTGGGGCTACTCCCCACACATGTGAGTTGATTAATGAAAAAGGTAAGTCAACCATTGTGTTATTCGGTTAAAAGGTTTTTGGTGGATTTTAGCTAAAACACAACTTTCGCAATATGCCTTACAACTCAAAAGGAAACAGTTTAGGAAATAAATTATGCAAATAACCCGAAGATGGATGCCTCAGTCTTATGTGCCATAGCCAAGCCTCACATTCTGTTTTCCTATGACAAAGCATTACTGTACCAATTTGAGTCACCTCATCCACGTAGTATAACCCTTGTCTCTCATTGTCTCACTCAATTATCGATCCCGTCCTAATATCCTGTAAGATTTAAAAAGTGGGTTGCATAAGAGCTGAACAATATAACTCTTTTGTTAACTAATTGGTCTCATAATGTTGGAAAGCCATAATGTTGGAGAAATTTCGATAGTCTCCTCGCTTCTCACATTCATTGTTACGCCATTTGTTGTTTGTATGTTCGTTTTAGTGGGCCTAGTTGATATGGCAAATTTTGATAATTCGTAAGTCATGGTATTGGTGACTTTACAATCAAATATCTATAATTGTTCTCGAATTTTATCATTTTTGGAGCCACATTTTCCATCCTAATAAGTTTTGTGTTTTTTCTTTTTTTTCTTTTTTCTTTTTTTTTTTGCAATTTATAAATTTTTTTGTTTATAAATGAGATAAAGCTAGTGGCTTTTTATTCTTCAAAGGATAAACATAAATGTTGTTCAAAAAAATACACCAGGGGTTTTTAGATCGCTCTTTCAACTTCAATACCAGTACTCATAAAAAAACACCCATCCGCTACCCCTCCAAATCTGGTACCGACTACTGTTGTTGTTGGTAGCATCACTCTAACCCATGTTGGCGGAAACACTGTTCTTTGGTATGTTTTCAAATGTTAGTTGACATCTTTGGACAACGAACCATTTCTTTTTCCTTCAAACCCTTCTGTTTCAGTGGCAATTTAACTCACCACTATGCCCTGGGTGTCATTGATAGTTGCTCCTAGAAGAATATTCTGGTGAGCATCTTTTTTACGTACGACGGCGTTGGATGCCTCTGCAGGAAGAAGAGGTTCTAACCAGAGTATTTCCCTTTCAGTGGGTCCATATCTCCACTGTAGCTAGCATTTAGGAATTGGAAAAGTTTTTCTCTGACCTGTTTTGCAAGTATGTTTTGATGTCTTCTAGACATTTCATGGGATTTGGATCGATTCTATCAATTTCTTCCTGTATCCCCTATAACATGATCCAGAAATTTTCAAGAGAGCTATCTATCATTATGTTTGATTTTGTTAGCCTTGACATGAATGTTCAAAGTATCTCTTCCGCATTTGTAATTAATCAACAGGGCATCCCACAATGTTTTCGCAGTGGGATCCTCGGTTACTTTGCCTGTGAGTACGGGTTCGATATTCTTCACTGTTTTCATTTGGAGGATTCAGGATCAGATGTGACAACAAGGTTTTGGATTTTCCGCATATGGCTACTCGAATCATTCGGGTTCATAGAATGTAGTTTTGACTGTTGATTTTGATATTGATTTGTAGATTATCGGATAGTTTTGGGTTTTGAGGCTGGGAATTAAGGCCAATTTTAACAGATTTGCGAGTTGTAGAGATAAATCTGAACTTAAGTTGTTATCTCCGAACATGGTAGCTCAGCTTGGATCTGTTGGGTCGGATCGTTTGGGAGGTATACAAAAATAAAATTTTATGTGATGAACATACCCCCTTTGATACAATGATAATCAAAGTGATTTAGTCCAAATAATTTCTTATTGTATTTAAGTTATATTACAAATAAAGTAATTGCCTCTATATAACAATTTTACAATGTTCATAAAAATGCAAATACTACTGTATCTTGCAAATCTATCTCAATTAAGGATTTTTCCTTTGATTTAACACATATACTGTGATACCGTATTTAATAATGTCATTTTTATTTAGATATCAATTACCATATGTGTTGTGTAGCATTCATTATTTTCATAGTACTATCAAACTAGTAGGCATACCCATGCTACGCAACGTGGATGTACATTCACAGTTGTTGGTGTCGTTAGTTATTTTGATTTAAAGTTTGCCACCACTTGTATGAGTTATCGGGCAATTATGATAGATGTCCCAACTGGTGGTGTGCAAGGTTCGTTTTGGTTCGGTTATTAGCATTAACCCAACCTAACCGATCGATTACTGGTTCGGTTAATTTCGGTTAATAACCAGTATAATGTTGGAATTATGGACCGGCTATGTTAAGTCAACGCGGCTAGTTGGGTTATGACCCGTGAGAGTTACACCTTGGGTAACGAACGTGAAACCCGCTTAGGTTAGTTAACCGGGATTGACATGTTAATGAGATAATATGGAATGGACTTTGGAGTTAGAGATGGGCTTGGTGGCCCATATTAGCTTAACTAGTTATTATAACTAGTTAACCTGATATCATAAAAGTAATACACAAGTAGTAAACACTAGCCACCACAAATGCTATCATCCTCTCTTTCTCTCTACCCTAGTCGTCGGCCTCCCAAGCTCCGTTGGACACCACTGTTGCCTGCCATGGGCCACAGCCGCTATTTTCTGCTCTTTGCTGCCGCCGTATACCTGTTGTTGCCACTGCTGTACCGAACCACCACAGCAGCAGCCACCAGTGCCGCAAGCCACCACCGCCGTTTTTGCTTCCAACGTGCACAGCCACCATTGGTTTTAATCTCGTTTGGTCACCTAGTGTTGTTCGTTAGCTCTCGATGTCTCACTGGTTATTTATTAATTGGGGTAAACTTAATTATCGTCAGTTAATATTTATGTTTCTTTGGTTATTTTGTTTCGTGCTCGTATTGTTTGTAACTGGATCCTGTACGGTTTCTAAAAGGTGATGATTATTCGTTTTGTATTCCCCTGCTTATTCATTTATTAATATGATTAATAATTATGAGACCAATTTTATTAAAACCGGGTTTAAAAGTTAAACCATTGACTGATCACCACTGTAACCCAACAGTGGTATCAGCGACTTGGTTTCAACATATCAGTCGAATCCGGTCTTTTCACCGAATCTACATCATAAACTTCAAGTTAGTTTAAGTTTTTGATCTAGATAATTTTTAGGGCAATCTTAGTTTGGTTAAAGTTTTTGTTTATTTTATTTAACCAAAATATTGCCCGAATTTATTTTTTTATTGAATATGTAAATCTGGCTCGACCATTATGTGTTTGGTTGTTTGGTTTTTGATTTTGGTCATATGGATGGTTCAAAGTCGTATTTAATTTTTCGGTTTTATTTTATGGTTTTTTGGCCACTTTGATGTTTCAAAATTGTAATAGATAGGGTTTGGTTTATCATTATATATATTTTATAATATTGTAATGAAGATGATCCGAAGGAAAACCGAGGACGAGCTCAAGGAGTTCTTGACGACAGTGGGAGTTAATAAAGATGACGGGATGCACCAAGAGTCCATCATTGTGGTTGATTTGTGTTGTGACCCCTTGACCCGATTGGTCTTGCTAATAGGCTCTGGCAAGACCAATCACCTACTTTGGCTATTTAAGATCTACATATTCTTGTTTGCTATTGGGGTTGCTTGCTTTATTATAATAGGTTATAATACCACCAACCTAATACCAAATATATTAAAATAAATTTTAATTAACCAATTATGTTTTTTGTAAATTAAACATTATTTTATTTCCAAAGATTTATAAGTTAATAGATTTTCTATTAACTTAAAATTGGTTACTCATATCGCGGTAAACTTAGTTTTAATAGGTTATTTTAAACTAAGTACCTGAGAGATGAAAGGGTTCATCATATAGTCCCGATTAATACTGTAAAATTGGATTTTTACTCTATTCGTTAAATTCTAAAATTAATCCCAATTTTAAAATCAATAGTCTATGTCATCCTACTGTAAGCCACACTTGAGGCATGCTGTGAAATTTCAAGTGTTTGGAGCTACAGCACCGCACTTGTTTTCTAGCCTATCCCTTCAAGGTGAAAGGGTTTCGTTGACACATCCGGTCCTTTCACACGTGATTGTACTAGGACGACTATTACATCACTCTTCTGTTACGTGCTACAGCTGTCTGAAGACTAAATTGGACATAGATGAGGCTAAACGTATCTACTTAGGAAATTGTTGTCTTAATAGGCCTCATAACTAATGTTGTGTGCTACAGCTGCCATAACTAACTGGAAGCCAGATTCTCAAGTCCCTATTTTGTTGATGTTAATTGAGTCATTAATAATATGATTATAACATCGAAAATACCAATTAAATTACTTTGGCTTATTTAAACAGATGTCAACTGATAATAACTCCTCATTCACCCTCAAGACTATTCTTGAGAATGAAAAGCTGAATGGCACTAATTTTCTTGAATAGCACCACAATTTGAGACTTGTTCTCAAAATGACAAAGAAGCTCTATGTGCTCGATGGACCGGTTCCATTAGAGCCTGAAAACAATACAATTGTTGCCAGAAAGGTTCTTGAGAAGCATAATGACGACTCTGCTGTAGTCGCTTGCATTACGCTAGCCACCATGTCTTACGAGCTTGCTAAAGGCTTGAAAGATTTTGGTGCCTATGAGATGCTTAAGCAACTCAAGTGTATGTTCCAGAAACAAGCCCGTCAAGAACGCTATGAAACCAAGAAACAGCTTATTAGCTGCAACATGGAACAGGGATCCCCTATTAGTGCGCATGTCATCAAGATGAAATGGTACATCGAACAACTGAAGAAATTGATTATCCCCTGTTAGATGAAATGGCAGCGGACTTCATCTTGAACTCTCTTCCCAGCTCTTAAGACCAGTTCGTTATGAATTTCAATATGAATGTCTAGGTGAACACAGTGTCAGAGCTTCATGGTATGCTCAAGAAGGCTGAGATAAATATTCTTACTAAAACTAATCAAGTTCTAATGGTTCGATCTGTTGGTGTCAAGAAGCCTAAACCCAAGAACTGGGGTTATAGCAGTAAAGGCTAGAAGAAGGTTAATGTTGTTGCCAAGCATGCCACCAACTCTAACAAGAGTGTTGCAAAGGTACCACTTCCACCTCCTGAGGAGTGCAGTGCTACAAGTGCAACAAGATGGGACACTAGATGCGTAACTGCCCCGTGCATCTAGCTGAGCTAGCAAAGAAGAGGGCAAACGGTGAAGGCTCCTATAAAGGTATTTCCATATACGTTATTGAACTTTTCACTGTTTCTAGCAACACATGGGTATTTGATACCGGATGTGGTTACCATATCGTTCATGTCTTGCAGGACCCTGAAAACTGGAAGAAACTGAAATAAGGCAGCGTGGAACTCATCGTTGGTGATGGGAAGAGAGTCCCTGTTCTTGCAACCCGCACATATTGTTTTGCTTGTTCGTCTGGCCATGTAGTTACTTTGAATAACTGTTTGTTTGCACCTGGTTTGACCAGAAACACTATTTCATTTTCTTTACTTTTTGAACATGGATTTAAGTACGCTTTTAATGGTATTGCTATTTCTGCATACTTGAATGATGTCTTTTATTTTGAGGCTAAACCTCGAAATGGTATTTATGATATTGATGTTCAAATTAACAATAATGTATTTAATCTTTCTAAACGTATCAGATCTGGCATCAATGATACGTTTCTATGCCATTGCCGACTTGGTCACATAAGCAAGCCACAAATTAAAAGACTCCAATCTGAAGGGATTCTTGAATCCATAGGACCAGACTTTTTCGACGGTTGTGAGTCTTGTTTAGCTGGAAAACTCTCCAAAGGCTCATTCACTCATAAAAATGAACGAGCAAGGGATCTGTTAGGACTTATACATACTGATGTATGCGGCCCTTTCAGAACTATGTCTAGAAATCATGAAAGATAATTCGTTTCTTTTATTGGCGATTATAGTCAATATGCTTATGTGTATATTATGAAACACAAACATGAAACGTTTGAAAAGTTCATATAGTTTCAAAAAAAAGTGGAAAACCAACTCAGATAAACTATTAAAATGATTCGATCAGATCGATGTGGAGAGTATCTCAGCTTAGAGTTCATCAATCATCTAAAAGAGCATGAAATTGTTTCACAACTCACTCCACCCGCCACACCCCAACATAATGGTGTGAGCGAGAGGAGAAATCGAACCTTGCTAAACATGGTCTGATCGATGATGTGTAGAACTAACTTGCCTTCCTCCTTTTGGAGCATTGCTCTTATGACCGCCGCCTGCATTGTTAATCTTGCTCCAACCAAAAAGGTAAACAAAACCTCATATGAGATATGGCATGGGTGTAAGCCCAATTTGTATTTCCTTAGAATATGGGGATGCGATGCATATGTCACTAGTGATTCTGATGACAAACTCGATCCCCGCGGCGTAAAATTTGTTTTCATCGGGTACCATAACCAAAGAGGATATTATTTCATCCACCCTGATACAAATTTGATTTCTATTAAAATGAAGGGCCACTTTCTCGGGAAAGAAATTCTCGATCGAGGAACTAGAAATAATATTGTCGACCTTGAAAATATTCAAGAACCACAAAAAACCGCTGAGGAAGTTAGAGCGTCTGATCAACAAGATGTTGTTGCTGATACATTAGACATAAACACGAGCGTTAGCAGAAGTAGTAGGAATCGCATACTGAATTCTAAATACCTATGACATCTAGGTGGTCCCGAAGGCCTATTAGTAGCCGAGTCAAATGACGAACCTACTAACTACAAATCTGCTGTCTTACATCCGGAATCTGAAAAATGGCAAGAAGCCATGAACGCCGAGATGCAATGTATGCATGACAATCAAGTCTGGAACTTGGTTGGGCTACCCCGAAGGTCGGGCAGTAGGAAGCAAGTGGATTTTCAAAAGAAAAAATGACATGAATGGAAATGTACAGACCTATAAAGCACGACTAGTAGCGAAATGTTTTACTCAAACTCAAGGGGTTGACTATGATGAAACCTTCTCGCATGTTGCCATGACTATGTCAATAAGGATATTACTTGCCATAGCCGCGTATTATGATTACGAGATATGGCAAATGGATGTCAAAACCGCTTTTCTTAATGGATACCTTTCGGAAGATGTTTATATGGTTCAGCCTGAAGGTTTTTGTATGTCCCGAATCTGGATCTTTGCAATATGATATTAACCCAAACACGATGTTAGTGCGGAATCCTAACACCGTGATGATTCAAGAACGATGTAGAAGAACAATAAAATATGATGAACACGAAGTACTTTGGTTTCAGTGCATACGATTCTATTATCAATAAATCGTCAAATACATAAACCGATTCACAGAGAATATTATGCTCTCTAGATGTGGTGGCTATCAAAGTGTGAGATCTCTAGTTATGCTCAACCAACTCTCTAACCCTAAAATGATTAAACAATAACTATATATAGGGTTACCATAAAAGGCCCAAAGGCTAAGCCCAAATAAGCCTAAACTAGCCTAGCCGAAATCCATAAGGATTTCGGTGTTACTAGACAAACCGAAATCCATAGGGATTTCGGTATTACACCATCACAACCATAATGCAATTCTTTAACT
>NW_027500201.1:0-69554 GCF_021521415.1 Bidens hawaiensis
CATTCTCCCCTCCCGCGGAGTACTTGTCACTGCGCACAAATGATCTCGGTATACAAAAGTTACACCTGTTGGTGTTGGGAACCCCAACGCGCCGTGCGCTGGCGACGGTATGGCGTTGAATTGGGCAATCGTTCCCCTACCCAAGATCATATTGTGGCAAGAAGTGGTGGGCAAGACCAAGAAGTTAACAACTTCGGCTCGCTTGTGTTTCTCATCCCCCATAGTTAGCTCAAATTGTATTTGACCTAGGGGATGAATGATTTCATTTGAAACACCAGAGATTGGTGCATTCACAATTTCAAGCCTTGCTTGGTCTGCCGGGTCCAGTTTCCTGAAAACATTGGCTCATACATGATGTCTGACTCGCTGCCAGTGTCCACCAGGACTTTCGACACCTCATAATGAGCAATGTGTGTAGTGATGACAAGAGGACTGCTGATGGAAGGGCCTCCCCTGATTCTTGGGAAGATGACTTGTTGCTCGCGCCAATCTCCTTGGATTTGCGCGCCTCTCTTTCTTGATATTTGCCCTTGCCTTCCTCCCTCAGCTACACAGATTCTTTTGTACTTTTTGCTGGCTGAGGCTTCTGATTGTTCATTGTCTGGTCTTGAGTTTTTCACCAGGTGAGCCAGCTTGCCTGATTTCACGTCCTTTTCAATTGCATCCTTCAAGTGGTGGCATGCATCAGTGTTGTGCCCTGTGGATTTGTGAAATTCACAGTACTTGCCACTGTCTGATGGTCCCTTGTAGTGTAGTGGCTTGGGGCTTTTGAATTGGACATTCTCCGTGCTTAACACCTGTGAAGGCGTTTTAGTGAGGGGAGTCCATATTCTTGGCAGAGGTCTGCTAGGATCTCTGCCGCCTTCCCTCTTGTCACCCTCCCCGCGATTACGAACATCTTTTTGGGGCTGGGGTGAGCTTGGTTGCGCCTGTTTTTCTGCGGAAGAAAAACTGGTTGGTTGCAACCTGGACCATACAGAGTTCTGTTTGTTCCTTTTTTCTTTGCTGCGCGGTGATTCAGCTTGATGCGCTCTTTCTCTTGCCCTATCTTGGGCAATTTGTTTTTCATTTCTCGCGAAAACTCGCGATGCTTCCATTAACTTGGCCCACGTGGTGGGCATGCCATCTCTGCTTACGAGAGCTCGGCGGAGTTGATCACTGCGCGCGCCTTGTATAAAGGCCACGCGCAGGAGTTGCTCAGTTATACCTCCGATTGCCAGAGACTCCTGATTGAAACGAGTGATGTAGTCTTCAATCGTTTCATCATTCTTGCGCACACAGTGCATGATGTCATCTGGGTCGCGCGTGTGTCTGCGCTGCTGTACGAAGTGGGCTTGGAACTTTTCCAATAGTTCCTCGAACCCATCAATTTGCCCAGTCGGCAAGCTCTCGAACCAGACACGCGCCGCGCACGTGAGGCAGCGAGCAAACATGTGACACCATGTTGGCATCGTCCAGCTCTCTAGGTTTCCCGTGTTGTAAAAACCTTGCAAGAAATCGTCTGGATCTGTTGTGCCGTCATATTTGCCCAAACCACTTGGCATCTTGGTTTTGTGCTGGATGGGAGCCTTCGCGATGCGCTCAGTGAACTTTGAATGTTTCACCAAGATGGCTGGTCTGTACGGTGTGGTTACGTCCACTTGCCCTCTAACTGGTGGGCTGTACGGTATGTGCAGATCTTGATCGGCTCTGGCTCCAGGCGCCATGTTCACAGGCGCGCGGAGCTGTGAGCCTCCTGCATGAGTATCTCGCGTCTTCCTCATGCTGTGCACTTCTTCATCACTGAACTCAGTGTGTGCAGTGTGAACAGAATGTCCTTCTTCCGGCGCGCGCGGCCTTTTTGTTCCATGAACAGTTTGCTTATCAAACGCTTGCCTTTGTGTTACGTCGGCTAGCTTTTTCTGTTTGACCATCTCATTGTACTTGTCCATTAGACGCCGCTGCTCGTTTATGAGCCATTCTTTAGGATCATTTGTTTCATCTTCTGGACCCATAGGACCTTTTTGTTTCGCGCCGGCAAGATTCTGTAACGTAAGATCGTCTGGAGGAGTTTCAGTCTGGCCGTGAGGAGTTGTGATGAAGGGACGGTTACTGGTGGTGCGCGTAGAATCACGCGGCCCCCTCAGAAACTGCTGTCCCTCATTAACATCCTCACGTTCAATATCCTCCAGAACTTGATCGACGTTACGAGCACCAGAAACCATGGTGAAAATTTGTTTTTATATATAGATCTGATGAGATCTGATTGCCGTTGTAACAGTGGATGGCGCCAATGAAGAAGCGTGGATCGACTCACTGGTAGACGATCTACTTTCCTCGGGTACGATTATACTATTTCACCGATGGTTTCCTTGGATCTGGGTTCTTCCACCTACAAAATGAACAGCACCGTCAACTTACCCCTCAGAAAGGGACAGAGGGGTCCTCTTTGGGGTAACCCTCCGGTGTGAGAATAAGTATTTGTGGGAGAAGATAATAATGTCAGAGTAAGGAAATCTGGAGAGTATTGCTTAATAGCTGAATACTCTGTATGATTGTGTTATCTGATGTGTTACTGGCTGTAACTGTCTGTGAGTGAATGTAATTGAATATGATTGAATGTGAATATGAATGTGAATCAATGAATGTCTCTCCTTGTGGAGTTGATGCTGTATTTATAGTGCTAGGGTTTCCACTGATTGGGCTCAGCCTTGTTGGCCTCCTCCAATTGCTCTGCGCCACGTGTCCTCTGGGACACCTGGTGCTTTCTCATTGGTTGTAATCACGTGGTAGCACATGTGTCATGCTGAGTTGTCCACCTTTCATTTGGCAGCTGTCAACATCAGCATATTCTTATTCCTTAAAAAGATACCTTCTGGAAGGTTGTCTGACGTGCACAATCAAGGTTGCCCTAATCCTGATTTGGATAAGGACGAGGTTGATTATGTGCATGTGTGATATGCGCCAATCCTGAGGATGCGCGAGGTCTTCTCTTCATTCTCACGCGCAGATGTTTCATGCGCAGATGTGATATGCACGAGCATGTGATATGCGCCGCGCGCTGACGCGCCACGCGCATATGTGATATGCGTGAGCATATGTGATGCGCGAGCATATGTGTGCCTGGGCATATGATGCCTGAGCATGTGTGGTGCCTGGCATATGATGCCTGAGCATGTGTGGTGCCTGGGCATATGATGCCTGAGCATGTGATGCATGAGCATATGTGATATGCGCCATGCGCATAGGTTTTGGCTTTGTGACTTCGTAATGCCTTGATTTCAAGCCTCTTGTCTATATCTTGTGGGTTGACCCGCCTTGCTCGGTGTTGAGGCGGGTACATACCTCTTCAGATCACATTTTTAAACTTTTAATATTTTATCTCAAACTCTCTTTTATAAGATAAATTTAAAACAAAGGCTAAGCCTAACTATATAAGGTAAAATTGATTGAATAAATAAACAAGTAAATAAATTAAAAAATTTAGTGTAATAAAATGCATTCAAACTTTTAAAATTAAATTAAAATTGTTACAAGGTCCCAACTGGTGATACCGTGCCCCTAGGGTTGGGGCTAACCGTCTAACGGTATGTTACTTTATCTTACTAGCTTGTTGAGACGATTTCGTCTATTAATTAATGGCGTGTAACACTAAACATAATGAAAATCATTTTAAAGTAATGTATTTTATAACCTATTTTTTTTTTTTGTATTTTTTGAACGACAACGATAATGAAATAAGTAAAACCCCTCAACATGTCGCTAAAACACCAAAACAAGTACAAAAACAAAGAAGAAACATAAACAAATATTTTAACGCAAACCCAATCGAATAACCACATTTAGAAGTTTCTTAACGTGTTTTCAAACCATGAATCCCAATCTAGAGAGCCCCGCCTTGGTCTATTTTTAATACATTTATTAAAACAAGTATCATGATATCTTCGATTAACAATTTGACAAAATCATTCTTTTTAATACAGCCATATAGGTCCAAATATGATTTTGCTAGCCATTTTAAGAAATCCATGTCATTAAGAAACCTTCCAAATTTAGTGGATCCTAAATTTTCCACCATCTGTTTTAATAGCACACCTTATTTTTATGATCCACATGTTCTCATTATACATATTTTAATTTCGAACATTTAGATATTTTATCCCATTTTCTGAAGTTAATATCAAGTGTACGTGGGTTATTTAGATCAATAGAACTTTTTCATTATATTTCCGCATTTTTAATTTAACTAACCCATGCAATACCACTATTAACAATGGTGAATTATAGTCAGGGCTGGCTCAATCATTTTGATGGCCTATACGACGTTGAAACAAGGCCTTGTTATAAATAAATAAGTAATGCAGTTCCTCAAACATTTTCAGAGCTGATTAAGTTTAAACGTCGCTCAAATCACACACATTAATCCAAAACTCAAATTACAAATGTATAATTATTAGCTTTGTTTTGAAAATTGAGGGCTTTAAAAAGTAGAGGCCTAAGTCATTGCTTCATTTCGTTATATCTAGAGACAACCCTCATTATAATGCTTTTTCGTGTTGATAAAAATGTTTTCCTGTTTTCATTTTTTTTTCTGGTTTTCTTCTCGGTGTTTAGAAACACAGAAAACTATAAATACTGATTTTCTTCTACATTTTGGTTAACTTGGTTGTTTTTCTAGGGTTATTGGCTTATATCATCAAAATGTAATGCTATAGATTTGTATATTTTAACAAACAACTTTAGATTTTGAAAGATTAATGAAATACGTCATAGAAAGAAAAGGAAAATGAAAAGGGGTCGTTTTCATTTATCATGAACAGGAAAAGGATGGGAGCAAATAATAATAATAATAAGATGATTAAGAGGTCCCTATTGGTGAGGTAGAGTGGTTCCCACACAAGAGGAGCATATCCCATTATCCTCACCATTCACTTTATATCTTTCTCTTTTTTTCATTCTTATTTCTTCTTTCTATCTTGTTGTATTATTGTTCTCTGTTCCTTTTAGAGTTATGTGAGTGCTAGGTGAAGGAGATAGGATAATGAGCTTAGCATGCAAATGCCAGTAAAAAGTATGTAAAACTAAGCAATAAGATAAGCTAAGATAATGTTAGTACTCTTAAAAATCCTAAACATATAATCCTATGTATTCATTAAGTTTTATTCTTGATTAAGACCTAAGAAAGATGCAAGTCTAGCAAAGCAGCCTAATCTGTCATCCCAAATGAATTTTAATATGCCTACACCTATTCTCGGTTTATTAGTGAGGGTTTGCACTGATGTAACCAATGTCATCGTTTGTTTCTCTTCACTTGTCCAAACCATGTAAATCTCTCATCTTGTATCTTATCCGATAAACTAATCATCAATAACAAGTCTTTTGCATTTATATAAAGACATTGTCGCAACATCGCTTTTGCATGCATATAATAATATCTCATTTTTAAACACTTCAACCCATCTGGTCGAGTTAAGAACTCGCGGTCTATTGGTTCAACCCTACCATTTTTTAAGAACAAGCTAGATGTGATTGACACCATCGACTCCTTTTAAAGGAAGGGCAAGATGTGATTGACATGATTGTTGATGCCCACGGTCATCTATGATTTTTCAGGTTCGATCACAGAAAACATGACCTTTTAGGTGCTAGAATTTACAATGCCAAGCATAAAACTTGTCTTTTAACACTCACACCTCTACTCTTATTTATTGATTACTTCTTTTTACATAGAAATACCTTGTTACAAGTTCATACAACCCACAATGTTGTCCAACACGTTACCTGATACGCATTATTGATCCGTGATTAAGTCAGTATACTAATATATTTACCATATCTTTATAATAAAGCATCATTTTTCGGTACCAAACTACCACATCCAGTGGCGGATCCAAGATTTTTTTCAGGTGGTGCACTGCTCTTAGAAGGTTTAATTTCCCGGAGTTGGATATAAAAAAGTTCGGGTCGATTTGACGGTTCGGGTCGTTTCGATACATAATAAAAATACGATAAAATAAAAAGACACCGTCATTGGAAATTAAAAAACACCTAATATAACAATGGTTTTTACAAATTAAAAAAAATATTCATAATTGTTCCCTACGAGTCTTACAAATCAACAATTACAAACAAACAAATTAAAAAAATAGCAAACTAACAAACTAACAAATTGCAAATTGTTCACACATAGAATATGTTTAATTTGTTAATTATAAACAAAAATTTATGTTTAATTAGTTAATAATAACTATAAACTAAAATTTAACAAATAAGTGAATAACCTAACAATTAACAATATGAATTGAAGAACAATTAACAAATTAACATAAACTTACCGGAGGTTTGACGAAGAACCAGAGAAGAAACAGCTAGGGTTAGTCGGGACTCAGGTGGGAGGTGGGAGGTGGCCGACGGGCTGGCGGGCGGCGGTGGCTGACTGGCCGGACTCCGAAGGGCGGTGAGGCAGAAACAAGCCAACGCTTGTTTGTGTTTGTGACTGTGAAGAGGTAAAACAAAAATAAAACCTTAATGAATGATGAGTTTTAAAATTTTTTAAAAGACTGTTTAAAAGAAAAAGAAGAAAAAAAAAGACAAAAACCGGAGTCCGTAGATTTGAACCCGCGACCTTAGTTTCACAAAGCAGACAATTACAACTACAATGTATCATCTAATTTGTGAATAGCATGGTTCCCTTCTAATTTATAAGGTGGTTCACTCTATTATTTTCTATATACCTTTACACTATTATTTCGAAACTCGGGTGGTTCCGGTGAACCATCCGTTTATACCGTAGATCCGCCCCTGATCACATCTTTGTTGTAGTTTAGGAAAGATAATGTATATGGTTAAAATATATTTAACACACTTGATGTATCATGTATGTCACTATTAGAGGAAAATGATTTGCTGTATTTAGATACATAATACAATTAGACTACTATAGGAAAATGATATGACAACATAATGGTACGATTTATTTTCTCATTTATCATATCACAATACGTGCTTCAATCATAATAAACTCAAGTCCCGTATCGATAATCAACACACGAATTAAACGAATAACTCTCGTTTATATTAATAAGAAAATATCACTCTAAAAACTGATTACAAATCTCTCAAACCCTAACTCGGTTTAACTCTTGATGAACCTAACTCGGTTACACCAAACTCCACATACTCTCTAATGTCTAACCATAACTCGGTTTATATAGACTAATCTGACTTGCTAGCAAAGACATTACCAACTTTATAAAACCCTAATTCTTAGGTTGAGCCTTACACTTGGGCCAAACAACAATTGACCCAACATAAACCCGTTGGAAGGTCAGGGAGCAGTAAATTTATTGACATTCCAACGCTAAGTCAGCATATGAACCGTATCATAAATCACATTATGATATTATGTAACGAGTTATAAAGAAGAACGATGAGGACCCATTTGTTGTTATAAACGAGTTTCCTATGATTGTTTGGACCTTAAACCTAAGGCCTCAAAGAGTGGATTAAAGATTAAACATTCTAGACGTTTCTTCGACCGGTAGCAATGAGAACAAACTATCCATCTCTACCTCCTTCATAATATTTTAACCTGATCGTAAACTATTTATTATCAGGATGAAATTATATGAAGAGGATCAAGATGGACGAAAACACCACCCACGTGATATCGTCTAATTTTGGGCCTAACGTGTTAGCTCTTTTACAAATACAAGGTATCTCATCAAAACCTAACTAGACCGGACCAAATAACGTCCAACCTATTTTCGGTTTACTTAACCGGTTTAGAAGTTAGGGACACACCATTTGTTAGATGACAAATAGGTCACAAAATGAGATTTTTATTTTTGTTTTGTTTTGATTAATATTATAATATGGCTATTTATGGATAGAATAATAGTGGCGTCACAGTGTTTTACACGTGTGAGACAAGACCCACATATATAAGACACATGTCGAGTAGGATCTGACTCATATTGACACGTATATAAGAAATCTAGTTAGATGTTTATATGAAAGCGTGTGACACCACACGTGTCATCATCAAGGTCCCAAATTTTCATTCATATTTCAGCCACCAATG
Source organism: Bidens hawaiensis (assembly GCF_021521415.1). NCBI lineage: Eukaryota > Viridiplantae > Streptophyta > Magnoliopsida > Asterales > Asteraceae > Bidens > Bidens hawaiensis. The sequence goes on from NW_027500201.1 coordinate 8,063, forward strand.
TGGTCGGTATTTATTTTAACAGGCTAGGTTTTTTCACGTATTTTATCTCATGTTTTAAATAAGATTTTTCATGTATTTTATCTTATATTTCAAGTGAGACAACATCTCCTATTGTGATTCGTAACTCAAATTTAAAAATATGTTACATGGGAGATGTTAAGTTGTATGATGTTTTTACTTTATGTTGCGAATTATATAATAATCTTTAAATTAGTTTAGTTCTATATAAATGTTAAGCTAGTTCAAGTTGCAACATATGTCACACCAAGTTTTTTATGTGCATTTTAGATTTCTGATAAAATTCATACATTTTTTTTAAATGAGTGTATTTTATATACGTGTTACTATAAATTTATTTAATTTATACATAAACACTTCTATTAGGGCCGGTCTGGAGGAAAGATAAGGTGGATAACTGTCGGCTTGCTCTCTGGAGATCCGATATGTTTATCATTTTTATATTTTAAGGCGTAATTTTCTACTATGTTGAGACTTCGAATTTTCATAAATTCTGAGAAACTGCCCTGATTTCTATTTGTTTTAAGATTCCTAGTTGTGGAGGGGCTTTAAAGCTCATGTTAAAGTGTCATGTCACTGTCACGTAGCCAACTAAGATTTTAACCTTAAATCCTGGTTGTAGTTTAAAGGCCTTAAAGCCCACACCCCTTTAGATTTGGGCCCTACCATTTGTCAACATATTTCCTTTGTCGGATGTTAATGCACCGAAGCTCCCTACTTTAAAGTCCCTTTATTATCGGCATGGCGTGGTTGTGAGGGTTTTAAAGTTCTGCCATGTTGTTTTGCCACTCTTTTTAAACACCCACAGACAAGATGTCTAACTTATATCATACAAATCAAAGTTTAAACCACATAAGAGATACAACTCTTTGTTTATAATAACTGCTTTACTACTTATTGCTCGTTGCATTTATATGCTACTAACTTGCAAGATTTTGAATACTTACTTTTTTTCACTAGTTAAAATTGGAACATAATGTAGGCATGCTAAAATATGAATATACGAAAAAATAAACAAGATTTATTTGTAACCTTTTGATTTCATAATTGCGTGTGTAATGCTTGATAATAATGTTAATACATCAAATACTAAATATCTAAAATACAAAGGTTGATGTGATATATTCTCGAACCTAATTTACTTGCGGTTTGGTGTTAAGACATATTTATGGCCACAGATTAATCTTCTGTGTGTATGGCACGATTTAAAGGGAAAAAGAAAAGGCATATACGCATTTCTATTTCCAATTTGGCTTACACGCAACCAACCTAACATCATCATCAAATCAATAACGGCAAACACAAACATAGTAATTTAATAAATACAAATATAAGTAAATTGCATATTTGATTCTATTTGTTTCAATATCGAAAATCATATATCTGACTTTTAACATATAGAAATTCTTATAAGCTTGTGTTAATAGTTTGAAATACAAAATATTATTTTTAACCGGATAGCATTTTACTTTTAATTCCATTTAATCCACAGTATGCAATATTTGAACCATTGACCTCTGAGAGTAGTGAGAATCAACTTTGGTTATTGATTGTTTCAGTACTTATATACATGAAACAACAAGAACCCACAAAACCACAAATAACAAGCTCAACACACATCGTTTAATATGTAGCTACTTTGTTGTAAAAACAACGTCGCAATATAATCTTTGTGTCTAGTAATGTAGAACTGTATCGGGAAGTTAGATTTGAATGGGACCGAACCAAGCCACGCATCGACCCAGAATTAGATTTTTTTGCCCATTGCCCAAAACACATCTGATATAGTTTTGAAGATTGATATTATAGTGATATAGTTGGTGAAATTTGTTTTTTCAATTGCAACCCAAATACCCGGAATACAATTTACTCTTGATCGAATAATCCAATATAGTGTAGAACTATAGATGTACCAAACTCAAAAAGAATTTGTCATTGAAGAATATGAGATAAGAGAGGACCATATTATTGGTTATTCCCCCCAAAATGGTTGATGTGGTCAGATGACATGCACCTCATTGGATATTCCTCCATGAGTATGGGGATCGAATTTGCACATATGACATAATATGTGGACCCATGTCGTTTTCAAAAACTCGAATCTAATTAAATTAGTTAAAATCTTTTTTAACAAAATTTTGGTAGAAAATTATAGGGCTATTGGCCACTTTTTAGGGTCTAGTCCAGTGGGCTTTGGTCCACACTAATCAGCCTCATTGATGTTTTGGTTCAGTCCAGTGGGCTTCTAGCCTTCTACTATTTCTCTCCTGGTTTTTAGAGCAACAAAAATGAAATAAAAAACTTTTTATAGGCAATACACATGAAATAGTAGATTAAAACTAATTCACAAAATAAGATTTCTAAGTGGGTGGTGGTCCATTGCTAAAGGCATTATATTTAAACATTTGGATTAGAAACAGAAAGTATCAGATTCAATTCTCACAAACAACAAGAAATAAAAGAAATTTGTCATTAAAACAATTAATTGATCTTTGTCTTTGTATTTTAATAGAAAAATTATGCTCTTGCTTTAATTAATCACTAACATTTAACCATAGAAAGTCATAGCTACTAAGTGCTGGTTAATTGGATCCTTTCACTAAAACAGGCACCTTTCCAAAACTGACTTTTTGCTACTTTTTATAAATTAATCACAAAAATGTGAAATAACCAAAACATAAACTATATTACTATATACTTTTTTCTTAAAAAATAACTAGTTGGTGTACCCGCGCTTCGCGGCTCGGGCGTAATTTCCAGTTTTTGTTTTTGTTAACCGCGATTCAATCCAAAAAACTGCAAATTGCGCTTAACACTCAATAAGAGCCACCAGACCCAAATATCAACTCTTACCACACTCGATATCAACTCTTACCACACATGAAATATTTTCGTTAATGCTACATGTCCCACATATATTAAACTATGACACGTTACATTTCATAAATATTCTTCAGTGGACTAATAACATAACTATATATGTCTACTTGATAGCCTTTAAAAATAGTAAGAAATCTTAGTATTAGTATTCTTATTATTGTTAGTTATTCAAGTTTAAATCATAGAAGGGAAAAGGAACCTATCATTTAACCATAAAAGTTAATAGTCATTATGCTACAAACACAAAGTAGTTTGCAGATATGCACATTTACCCTTTTTTTTCACATTTGATTTTTAAAAAGTCAAACTGCATTCTTGAAGGTTCATTGTGTTAATAGTGTTTTTGTACTAAAAGTAACTTGCTTTAAAGTAATTATGTTTTGACTCGCTACTCGACCCATCCAAACGCTAACAGAGATGTGCAAATTATTGATCATTTGACTTTTAAGTGGTTTGTTAATGAAAAAGCTCTCTTGCAGAACTATTTGGATCATTTGACTTAAAAATTTAAACGGTAACCATTTAAGAAGTAAATTGCGCCCTTTGGATCATTTGACTTTTAAAAGTCAACTTCCCCATTTAAAAGTAAACAACAAATACGCATACCATTTAAAAGTAAAGAAAACTACACTATTTTGCAGCCATGACAGTTAGCCACCATTTATGGTTTTCTACTATTCCCAATATACCCCTAGACCGAAAACGAATATGCAGATGACCCCAAAAAAATGATTTACTTACCAAAAAATATTCATGAAACTATAATACTGGAGTTGAAATCATTTCTTACAGCAGCCAATACACATTCCATAATGTATCCAAAATTGATTTCTAGAAATCACCCTAAAAAATTTTACCTAGATTTTTAGTAATTTTTATTATAATAAACTCCTCATAACTTATGAAAGCAACATTCAAAAATTCAATTCTTAGAAATCAAACCAATATCAATATAAATTATGTGTGAAGATTAAAAGCAAATCAAAATTTTAAAAAAAAATCTTCATATAAGAAGCTTACTAATAATAAGAATAAACCTTATATTGAGAAGGAACATAAGGTGTGAACCGATTCTAAAAACAGTTCCACCATATTTCAGCTACGAAAATTTATAAATGAACCACCATATTTCAGCTACGAAAATTTATAAGTGAACTTAAATTACAATTACCAAACCATTTTAAACTACAAGAGAGAAAAACAAACAAACAAATGACTTAGACAATTAACTGAAACCAACTCATAATAGATTATTAACCGATCACTCAGTTATATCTATAGTCAAGTGTCTGTAACTTAACTGAATAAAACATTGAACACCCCTACTTACATTACCCAACAGTTCTTTTAGTTACCATTTATTATTTTATAATCAAAATGGGGAACAAATTCTAATTTCTATTAGGCTGAGGGGTGTGGGGGGCGCGAGTGGGGGCGCCAGCCAATAATATTGTGACGTGTGGCAGAGAGAGAAAGTTGATAAGATGGGTGTTGGTAGTGGTGCTCGCGCCCCGGGACATGGTGTGGAGGGGCGCGAGAGGGGGCGCGAGCGGTTTTTTTTTTATTATTTTTTAAATGTAGTAAAAAAACGTATTATTAAAAAAACGCAAAAATTATTTAAAAAAACACACATTTTTTTGAAAATTCATATAATAAAAAAAACATACTAAAAATTAAACAAACAATAATATTTAATAATAAAACTAATCTAATACAAGATCCTCTGGTCGCCTCGCCCACAAATGTTCAAACAAACATACTTCCGTTTGTCGGCGACTGGATCTGTAAAAGCTTGAACTAACACAGCCCATTCGTTGTAAATACCATCGACCAGATAGTACCCGTACTTGAAGAGTTCTTCATTTGCAACAAAAGATTGAGGTGGTTCAACCCCGTCGATAAGGTCGTTGATCAAATGTGACTGATCGATAACATTAAGGTCGTTATTTGACCCAGCAACACCAAAAAAAGCATGCCAAAACCAAAGATCCTGTGACACCGCCGCCTCAAGTATGAGGGTCGGCCCTTCATGATCACCACGGTGGAACTGACCTCGCCAGGCCGTTGGACACATAGCCCATCCAACATGCGTACAATCGATGCTACCTAGCATCCCAGGAAAACAATGTTTTTCTGCGTGCACCTCATATATGCGTTGGATGTCATACGTTGTAGGTTTACGCAGATATCTCCGAGCGTAAGTCGATATGACTCCTACGTACAATATATATTAAAAAATGTAATAAATATTTAATAAAAAGTAAAATTAATGTTTTTTACCTTGGCAGAAAAAATGAAGGGATTCACGTGCAACCCTTTTCGACATCTGTAAATACTCATCCAAAGCGTCCGACGAGATGCCGTACGCTAGTTGACGGATAGCAGCCGTGCATTTTTGAAGAGGGGTAAAACCGGGAAGACCCCTAGCATCCTCCCTTTGTTGGAAAAAGGGATACCGTGACTCTAAATCACTCGCTATACGCGTGAACAATTGCCTGCTCATTCGAAAACGAGTTCGAAAATCCGACTCCGCGTATACCGGTTGAGGGCTAAAATAATGCCTCATCAAAGTATCGTTAGCACCCGATCGATCACGATCACGAGGTGGTGCTCTAACCCTCGGGAGTCGGGGTTGATGGGCTTGATTTTGCAAGAGATTTACCACGGCTGCGGTCAAAACTCCCCCTACATGAAGAAGCAAATCATCCTCTTCGGAGGAGTCGGAATCAGACGAGTACGACGACATTATTTTTAAAAAAAAAATGGGACGATGGGTTGTTTGGAGATTGAAGTTGTGTTTGATATGGTAAAAATGGGTTGATTTAGGGGTATTATATAGGATTTTGTAAAGGTTTTTTTAAAAAAGTTTGAAAGAAATGGGTAATATATAGGAAGTGTTGTATAAAGAAATGGGTAAGTTTGATGTTTTTTGAAATTGTGTTAAAGTGTTGTATAAAATGGGTAATATATAGGAGTAGAAATTTTTTTTTTTTTAAAAAATTAAGAGCCAACGGCTCATTTATACTTTCAAACGGCTCTTTTTCACCATTCCCCATGCCCCTCACGCTCAACCTGTCCCGCGAACCCCCTGGCGTCTGCCTCTTTTTCCGCGCTCGCGCCCCTTTCGCGCCCCTCTCGCGCCTCGGTGGTGTGGTCCTCGCGCCCCGGGGCGCGACCGTCTCGCCTCTTGCGCCCTTTCTCGCGCTCCGCACCCCTCAGCCTTACACTTCTACCCTCAAAACATCCTTAACTCACACAACTTCCTAGAAATTCCATTGATCCCACATCATCATCAACAAAAAACCAAAGTACACTCCAAACCACTTCACACACACACACATTTACTAATCACACTACCCGTGACCAACACGCCTCTACTCCACCACCACCAATGGACTTCACCACCGTCGAAGACCACCACCACCAACCCATCAACCACATCCTCTCCTTACCCATCTTCTTATCCGACCAAATCCATCACACAACACACACCTCCAAATCCCACAAACTCGAGTGCTTAGAACTTAACAAACTCGTTGTCCATCTTTCCAACATGCTCCGCTCCTTCGTCCGGATTATTAACCCCACTTCCTCCTTCTACGACCGCCCGGTCCGCCGCGTCTTCACTGACGTCACACGGAACCTTACCTGTACCTTAACCCTGGTACGGAAATGTCAGCGGCGCCTAGTATTTGTTCACGTAGGCGCCGCTGACTTTAAAAAGCTATTCACACTTCTTGACGCCTCTATAGGCGACATGAAGTGGTTGCTTAGCATATACGACTCCGGAAGAATAAGAAATGATGATTCTGATTCTTATGGAGTCGTTTTATCATTACCTCCCATCGCGAGTAACGATCCGATACTCGCGTGGGTTTGGTCGTACATTTGTACGCTTTATATTTCTCCGCTGAATGTCAAAATTGATGTCGAGTTCGTTAGCGACTGATAATGATAGGAACAAGAAAATTATAGCTGAAGAACTTGGGCTTCCGCCTTTGTTGAAGCTTCTGAAGGAAGCTTCAACACCAGAAGCCCAAGTTGCGGCAGCTAACGTGCTTGTTAGCCTTGCGGATAATCAAGATATAGCTAGATTAATCACTAGTGAATTAGGGGTTCCAATTATTGTACAAGCGTTACAAAAGTCCCCAATTCGGGTACATATTTTGGTTGCGAGGTTAATTGCGGGAATGGCGGAAAACGATGAGGGTTCGCAAGAGGCGTTTGCTAGAGAGAATGCAATTAGACCTCTTGTTACGCTATTATCACTTGATAATGATGGTTCGGTGTCCAATTTTGCAACGACGTGGTCAATTAATAGGAAAGAGAGGGAAAATGAACCGTCTGAATTGAAAATTGAACTTAAAACAATATGTGCTAGGGCGTTATGGATGCTTTCTAGAGGTAATCTTGCAAATTGTAGGATATTAACCGACACTAAAGGGTTATTAGTGCTAGCTAAGCTTATAGAAACCGAAACTGGTGAGCTGCAAACCAACTGTTTGATGAATGTGATGGACATAGCAGCAGCCGCAGAGTTAAATCCTGACCTGAGACGATCGGCTTTCAGGACTATCTCCCCGGCTGCAAAAGCAGTAGTGGATCAACTATTAAAGTTGATCCACCACTCTGAGATAGCTGGAATCAAGATTCCAGCTATCAGATCAATTGGGTCACTTGCCAGGACTTTCCCAGCTAGGGAAACTTGGGTGATTGACCCGTTGGTCAAACAACTTAGTGACCAAAACCCTGACGTGGTGACGGAATCCGCAATAGCGTTGGGGAAATTCGTGTCACCTGATAATTTTCTTTGTCAGGAGCATTCGAAAACGATTATTGAATTCGATGGTGTGACTCCTTTAATGAGATTATTGAGAGGGGATGATAGAACACAACATCATGCTTTGGTGTTATTGTGTTATCTTGCAATGCATGATGGAAATAGTGAGGCACTTGTGAAGGCAAGGGTTTTGACAACTTTAGAAGGGGTTGATAAGTCAACTATTGGTCAACATTTTCAGTTGAGGCAGCTGGTGGTGGAAGCAGTTAATCAACTTATTATGTATCATGTTGGTGTTGTTCCTTCTCAAAAGGTGTCATACTCACCTTGAAGAATATGAGGTAGTTATTATGGTTAGGTTGTAAATCTTTAGCTATCATTAAGTTAGTATATTATGGTGTAATTATTTTGAAGGGAAAGAAATCTAGTGGCAGTCTTAAGATTATCCAATTTAGCTTGTTAATTATGATGACAGTGGTTTTGTAAGTATAGTTAGTAAATCATCCATGTTGCACAACGGGGGTTTTCGTCGATTTTGGTATGATTTGGTACGGCACGGTACTCATACTCGGCTATTTCAACATGAAAGATATGTCTAAAAGAATATTAACACGTGTTTTACATTAATCAAAAACCATGAAAAAGAAACTTACACAGGACGGTATCGTTGTAGCGCGTAACCTATTGTATAATAAATAGAGTCTGGTCAAAATATGGACAAGCCTGGGCCATCATGGATTAACCCACCATTAGAGTAATCACTGGCCTATATAAAACCAATTTGTGTGGTGTGGGCCGCTATGGCTGATAATTTTATTTATTTACAAATTCTGAAATTAGTTGCAAAATAAAAGGTAAACAAAGTAATACATTTAGGAAAAATAAAAAGTATGATTATGGTACAACACAATATTTTATTTAAAAAATTACTCATACAACACAATTAGAAGTTACTAATTTAACCATTTTTAATTAAAGTTGTAATAATTAGTTCTTAGCAAAATGTGTTTATAATATTATCAAGGTTACACTTACATGATGGTCTAGTGGTATAATGATTGCTACCTACAAAAGTGACGTGGGTTCAAATTGTACAAAGTGTAAAATTATATGATATTTAAGGGTAAAAATTTGTTGTTCGAAAATAAAAGTTAATAAACAAAAATAAAGAAAAACAGATTGATTTAAATCAGCTGAAATAAAATCGATCATATTTGATGACCACGGCACCACTTAGGCCATGAGGTATACTCTAACACTTCTTAACTATACATAAGCTCCACATCATTAAATTATTCCTTTTAACTCCATGTCATCCAAAGGAAGTGGTTTAACTCATTTAACTTCATCTCTCTCCTATTAATACATAATTAAAACAACAAATCAATTAGTAATTAATATATATTGTTCATTTTAACTCGTTAAAAGCATAACACATGGAGCTTTTTAACACACTTTAACATAAGTGGGGAGTGGGTTAATCCGTCTTTAAAGTGACATGTCATTTTAACCTATATAAAGGTTAGAGTATACCTCATGGCCTTACTGTACCACCCATGTACCAACATGTGAATAACTAGAAAATTTTTACTTGAAAGTGTAATACATTAAAGTTGACTACCTTAATCCATTTATTTAACGAAAACCAAAAAAGAGTTGTAAGCAAATGTTCATCTAATCATTTCATGCAGTCAACACATGTTAAAGTCATCTAATTCACATATAATAATAATAATAATAATAATAATAATATCAACAACTATTTGATTTTAATAATAATAGTTAATAATAATAATAGATATTTTAATAGTTTAAGGTTCGATTAGATCAAACCACGGGCTGTCTACGAAAACAAATAAAAACAATTTTAAGCTTTGTCGTTTCTTATAATCACATTGACTTTTGCTAATTTGGTGTTTAGCGCATACATTCAAAGAGAAAGTCAAATCACAAGGATTATATTATAGAATATGAGTTTGAGAATATCTTAAGTTGATTAATTATAAAAAGTTTAAACTAAGATTATAAGTTATAACATCTCTAAGGCCAAACGTAGTGGGCGAGGAAGTGGGCGAATTTGGGCGAAATTAGGGTGGAACACCGCCCCCTGGGCGAAATTGGGGCGAAATGGGGCGGGGGCGGGGACTATTTGTCGCCTGAAAAGGTTTGAAGAATATTAATATTTTATTAATATGTGTGTGGTATATATATACATATACATATATATATATATATTTATATATCATTATTATATTATTATTGTAGCCCCTACACCATTACACCCCAAAAACAAATTCTCATCACGGCACAAAACGCCCCAAATTATAGCCCCTCCACTACACATAGCCTAACGGATAGATATTAACCTAGATCAAGTGTAGATATTAATGATGAAAGACTGTTAAGACTATTCGTTGAAGGGCGTGAAAGGCCACCGCCAGAGAGCCATGTTTGTTCGTATAACCCCAACACCCTCAATTTTGAAATTTGCGTGAACACCACTCCGCCATATAGGTAGAGAGTGTGAATGCTTGTTTGTTTGATTTTTTAAATTATTAATTAATAATATAATAATCTTTTCACAAGAATAATCTTTTCACTCCACCTCACTTTACCTAATGATTATTTGCTATTTTTTTTAATGACCAACTAAGTAACGTCGGGTACCCCGTACGCGGTCCCCATTGGCTAAAGGTAGCCCGAGCCGGCCACTAGTCCGGACGGACGGAGCCCCTAGCGGTCCACCTGTTGAGGGATTCACCGGATAAAACCCGACCCCCACGCCCGCCAAACGGCACGACAACGAGGAGCCGGTAAAACCGGGTGAGATCAGGACTCGAACCCTGGCAAGCCAGGGTCATCCCTCATATCTGCTATATAAGTTGGTGATAGTGAGATTTGATCTCCCTACCTCTTAATTGTAAAGTGAGTGTTCTACTATTAAGCCACAACCAACTTAGATTATTTGTTATTTTTACTTACCCATCCCATAATACCTATAATAAATATGAAATGTGAAAGCCATTTTGCAATCTCATTGTTTACTTGTTCAGATTTGTCTCTTTCATCTTGCTCCTTACACTCTTCCCATAAAAGATAAGTGTTAGCTTGTTAGGTGATGTTGGGCATGATAGCCGCAAATGTCACATTGTGTGGTTTGTGTATGGCAGAAGAACCGGGGGGGGGGGGGGGGGTGGTATGGTGTCGGATACATTGTGTGACGTTTCAATTTTTTTATGTTTTATACATATTCTTCAATATATCTGACAATAATACATTATCAAAAGCCAACTGATTTAACGGTAGCTCTATGACATTCCTTAAGAAAGGTAGTGAATTAGAGTCTTGTCTAGTGCAATCTATTTTGTGTCGAGCCAGAGGTTCTCTCATTTGCAGGTTTCTTCATTGGTGGGCGGGCAAGGTCACCATATTCTGTCTTTTGATTGGAAATGTTATTTATTTATCAACATGGTCACAAAATGTTCAAGCTTTGCTATTCATAGTAAGAGTTAATACATTTAATTCAAATCAGTCTGGCATTAAAAATCCTAGAAATGTGTGTGAAGAGGTAGGTCCCAGCAGGGCTCAGTTGGTCCCGCATGACTCACCTTGAACAGGGATGTCTGCGCAAAGACCATCTACTCCCGCAGGACCCACCATGCTCAGAGAAGCCTACGCGCAGTATGCAAGCTGCATACGCAGGGAAAAGCCTCCCAATGGTAAAGTAACCCGCCTGTTCCCGCAGTTGCGGATACAAGCCATCAGGGAAGGCTACCCGCACAGCATAGCTACACGCATAAGGCTTAACACTTACAAATATTCAGTGTCACCTGAAAGAATGAGCAAAGGCGGGAGGGGGAAAACTCCCGCCAAAATGGGCCAGTCCGTATGGAGGATCTTTTGCGTGATACCTGACGAGGTAAAGACAAAAGATCTGACCAAGAATGCGACAGCTCACTGACAGCAGCGTGGCAGACAGCACGCCACAGCACTGTGACCAATAGCCGCCGCCTGCCCACCAACTCCTGCCAGACCACGTGCCTAGCCTGCAGTTGGTAGAAGACGAAGAGTGCACGGCACGCCTGCTCTGTGTCAGCCGCTACCTATCCACCACTCACAGGTAGGGCACGTGCATAGGTTACAGTTGGTAGCGTGTTGGGCCGGCTAAACCCCTTGGAAACCCACCTTCGGCTATAAAAGACAGCAAATGGTATTATCATTTCATCATCTACTATCTCGTATAACTTACTTGATAATTGCTCTAATAGTATTCATATACTTTTATATTTAAAGAGCAATATAGACTGATTCTCACGCCGGAGGGTGGTCACAAGGAGGAACCCCCCCCCTTCTCAGTGACGAGCTCACGGTGTCTGTTTTGCAGGTTCCCTGAAGTACAACTTACTCTGCTGGACCTAACCTTCGAGGGAAACATTACTTAGCCCCCAGATTACCCATAATCTGCCCGGGGTCACTTAGTGTTTCTTCATTAGCGCCATCCGTGCATAAAGCTAGAACTACATCTTTCTCCAGTTTTTCAAAACTTCCAAGATGACTAGAGAAATTCCGGTAACCACAACCCCAGCCACTGGGGTAAACACCGGCAACACAATGTTTACAAACACTACCCCAGCCACCCAAGCTGGGGCAAGTGAAGTACATTTTACGAACACTACCCCAGTCACTCATGTAGGGGCAAGTGGAGTAAATATTCCACTGGGATTCACTGATGCCCAGCTGGAAAAACGAACTCGAGCCCCTCGCCAAACACTTGATCAAGTGAAGGCATGGGCCGAGGCACGTCAAAGAGAATTTCAGGCTGAGTTGGACGAACGCTTGCGTTCAGTCCAACAAGCTGAGGAATTCGGTAGTACTCGCCAGCACCTCAACATGAGTAGTGAGTACGAGTACTCAGACGACGAGAGGGAAGACTCCGACACCGACGCGAACCCTCGCCATAGGGCGAAAGGGAAGCGTAAGGAAACGGATCCCCAGCCAAAAAGGAATTTTGGGGAAGCATTCCAACCAGTCACGGAAAAAAGCTCGCGTGACTTCTCCAAGGCCTTTAGACATACTGCCACAAACGCAGGAAGGTCAAAATTTGCAAGGGACATTGCCGAAGCAATCGCCCCGAGGAGTGCCAAACAAATGTCCAACATTGGCACATACGATGGTCTATCCGACCCAGATGACCATCTGAACAGGTTCATTGCGGGGGCAACCGTCAGTAACTGGACGGAACCCACGTGGTGCTACATGTTCCAGATGACTCTGGTAGGAGCAGCCAGAGCATGGTTCGACCGTTTACCGGTCCACCACATTTATGACTGGGCAGACTTCCAGAACAAGTTCAGTCAACAGTTTAGTCAACAGAGGAAGCACACTGAGGAGCAGTGGACGATCCTCAACTGTGTGAGAGAAGAGGATGAATCCTTACTGGACTTCATCACCCGCTTCAACTCCAAGAAGCTGAGTCTGGGCAACATCAGCGAAGACCTCGTTCGCGCCGCTTTCATTCAGGGCGCTGAGTACCCAGAACTTATCCGCACTCTGACAGGTAAAGACGGCATGCCATCCACATGGGATGCCATAATGACGGCAGCCAAACGCTTTGCCGAAACGGAGAAACAGCTGGGAAGAGATCTCCCCCAGAATACAAACCTCTACACACAGAGGACAAGGGAGAACAATGTGAGAACCGCCCGGCTAAACAAAAAGAGGCGGCAAGGTATTTGGCAGTCAAGGATAAACTTTGACACCCCCTCAAGCTCTCGCCCTCTGGTTGGCGGAAGGGACAACACGCACCCTTCGAACCGGAAAAACCGTTGGACGCCACTCACCAAGAGCGTCACGGAGATATTTGCCACGGAAAAACTGCCATGGCCAAAAGCCCCAGCGATCCGACAGAAACCCAATGCGGATCAAAGCAAGTCTTGTGACTTCCATGGGACAAAGGGCCATAGCACTGAGGAGTGCACATCCTTGAGGGACATCGTCGAGACATTCGTCAAGGATGGGAGGCTCGCACACCTCGTGGCATCTATCAAGAAGGGAGGAAGGAACGACAACAGGTACAGGGGTAACGGACGAAAGCCCGTCGACATCAGCATCAACATGGTCCATGGTAAGGTCAGAGGAAGAAAGAGACCGATGACCGAACCATGCGCATGGAAGGAAGCAGAAGTGCGCTTCCCGCGAGTGCCGGGAGGCCCAAACAAAGAAGGCCCCATTGTCATTAAAAGCCAGCTGGGGCACTACATCACCTCCCGCACCCTCGTTGACAATGGCGCATCGTCGACAGTGATGTACAGGCAGTTCTTCGACAAGCTAGACGATGAAGACAAGGAACGCCTGGAGACGGTCTACGCTTCAATGGAAGGGTTTGACGGCAGCATGAACACTCCCTTGGGCACCCTATCTTTCCCCGTCACTCTCACCGATGGGAATTATTCACGCACGGAGGATGTGGATTTTGTTGTAATGAAAAAACCACATCATACGTATGACATCCTATTCGGGAGAGACGGGATGGCAAGATTCAACGCCGTGGTATCCTCAGTCCACGGCATGATGGGATGGCCAACAACTGAAGGCGTAGCGATGATCACGGGCATTCCCCAGGTATGCATCGCATCCGTCTCCTCTAAACCCAAACCGAAGATGGCCAAACAAACCATCACTGAACCTGAAAAGTGGGCATTCAATGGGAAATATCCCGATCAGGCCGTTACCATTGGCCCGACAATTGTTGATCCAACACGCACCTTACTCAAGCGCTTACTGCAGCGAAACGCAGACATCTTCGCGTGGACACCAGCCGACATGACTGGTGTACCCCGGAGTAAGGCAGAGCATAAGCTCAAATGCGATCCGGCCGTTACGCCGATCGTACAAAAGCGCAGAGTAATGGGGCCCGAGCAAACCAACGCGTGCAGAACCCAAGTCAAGGAACTCCTTGACGCGGGCATCGTGCGCGTTAGCAAATATCAAACATGGGTTGCAAATCCCGTAATGGTACCGAAGAATAACAAACAATGGCGCATGTGCATAGATTTCAAAGATTTGAATAAAGCATGCCCCAAAGATTGTTATCCGTTGCCAGAAATTGATCTCAAGGTGGATTCGGTGGCACCATTTCGCCTTAAATGCTTCTTGGATGCGTATAAGGGGTACCATCAAATCCACATGGCTGTAGATGACCAGGACAAAACCGCCTTTCGGACGCCCGATGGCACATTTTGTTATAAAATGATGCCATTCGGACTTAAGAACGCGGGGTCCACGTACCAACGACTAATGGACAAAGAGTTTCACGCCCAAATTGGGAGAAACTTGGAAGTCTATATGGATGATTTGGTTATCAAAAGCCCCGAGCCAGAGGCGATGTTGAAAGACATTGACGAAACTTTCAACACGCTCAGAAAGATAAACATGAAGCTCAACCCGAGCAAGTGTTCATTTGGGGGTGGAAGAAGGGAAGTTCTTGGGAGTCATTATTACTAAAGATGGCTTCAGAGCGAACCCTGAAAAGGTCGAAGCCATTGTCAAAATGGAATCACCTACCACCATAAAACAGGCTCAAACACTGAATGGACGACTAGTCGCGCTTAACCGCTTTTTGGCAAACCATGCGGATAGATCGTTCCCTTTTGTGTCAACGCTAAGAAATTGTTTAAAGAAAACGCACTTCCGCTGGACACCAGAAGCGGAAGCAGCTTTTCAGGAGATTCGATCACGCCTGATCGAACTCCCAACACTCACAGCACCACAAGCGGGGGAGGAGTTAATCCTATACCTCTCCGCAACAGATAGAGCAACCGGGGCAGTCCTGCTTGTAGAACGAAAAGGCATCCAGATGCCAATCTATTATGTTAGCCGCGTGCTGGCAGACGCGGAAACCCGGTACTCTACCCTGGAAAAACTAGTCTTGGCACTTATACACGCTTCACGCAGGTTGAGACGATATTTCCAGGGTCACCCAATCACTATTCTCACCAACTTCAAACTCTCAAATGTTCTAGGCAAACCCGAGTTATCGGGACGTCTAGCCAAATGGGCAATTGAATTGGGAGAATATGCGATTCAATACAAGCCGAGACCAGCCATTAAAGGCCAGGTCCTGGCTGATTTTATTGCAGAAGTCCCCGCTTCACGGGAGAAAGAGTGTCAGGAGGAGGTTCAACCCTCCCCAGCACACGAAATCAATGAGGTCTGGCGACTCTACACTGATGGAGCAGCTAGTAACGAGGGTTCAGGCGCAGGGTTAAAATTAACAAATCCAGCAGGCCAGGAATATACTTATGCTATTCGGCTGGATTTTCCAAGTACGAATAACGAAGCTGAATATGAAGCATTCCTGGCCGGATTGAGGATTGCGCGTAAAATGGGTGTAAAAAATTTGGAAGCCCATGTAGATTCCATGCTAGTGGCAAACCAAATAAACGGGACGTACACGGCTGTGAACGACACAATGGCCCTGTACCTTGCCCAGGCCAAAGCCATCATGCGCGATTTTAATGATTGTAAAGTGATACACGTCAAGCGCAGCGAAAACAAATCTGCGGATGCGTTAAGCAAGCTTGCATCACTGGCCTTCACCCACTTGGGAAAGGACATCCGCGTTGAACTCCTCGAAACACCATCAGTCCCGCACAAGGAAATTTGTGTCATCCAAACCGGTACAGAAACATGGATGACCCCAATAATAAAATACCTTGAAGCAGGAACGTTACCAGAGTCAAAGTCACAGGCAAGAAAACTACGCTGTAAAGCACTGAATTATCAGCTGGTCAATGACACCCTTTACAGACGTAACTTTCTTGGCCCATTGTTAAGATGCGTGGACAACCAAGATGCTGACTACCTCCTAAGGGAGGTTCACGAAGGCATCTGTGGAGTACACGCAGGCCCCCGCGCTGTGGTAGCCAAGCTAAACAACGCGGGATACTTCTGGCCGGGGATGCATATGGACGCGTTGGCATACATCAGAAAATGCAGATCTTGCCAGCTTTACGCACCCAACACGCATCGCCCGAAAAATGAACTTGTTCCTGTCACTTCCTCGTGGCCATTTCAGAAGTGGGCCATTGACGTGACAGGCCCATTTCCTACAGCAGCTGGGAATGTTCAGTTCCTAGTGGTAGCCATTGACTACTTCACCAAATGGATAGAAGCGAAACCTTTAGCCCAAACAACCGCAAAGCATATCAAAAAATTCATTTGGGAATTTATTATTTGTCGTTTTGGGCTTCCACAGAATTTGGTAAGCGATAATGGCACCAACTTTGCTGACAAGAAGCTACAGCAGTGGCTGAAAGAACTTCAAATCACCCACACCTTTACCTCAGTGGCACACCCGCAAGGTAACGGTGAGGTGGAAAGAGCAAATAAGAGCATCGTCGAAGGCATAAAGAGAAGACTCTTGGAACATAGATCCGGTTGGGTGGACGAGCTTCCACACGTCCTTTGGGCAAACAGAACGCTGAAGAAGACCAGTACGGGAGAAACCCCGTTCAGTCTCACTTATGGCACTGAAGCCATGATCCCAGTCGAAATCGGTCTACCCTCACCAAGGGTCTTAATCCAACCAGAAGACAATGATGCGGAAAGACGGTTAGACCTTATGCTAACCGAAGAGCGCAGAGACTTAGCCGCCGTGCGTGAAGAAAACTACAAACGACAAATGCAAAAATACTACAACACGCGGGTAAAACTCTGCAATTTCAATGAAGGAGACTACATACTGCGTAACAACGAGGCTTCGAACCAACAACGCCCAGGAAAGTTGGCCCCGATTTGGGAAGGGCCATACGTTATCAAAGAAGTTCTGGGAAAGGGCGCATACCGGCTCGAAAGGCTCGATGGCACTCCCATCCCTAGAACATGGAATGGAGCTCAATTACGCAAATGTTATATGTAGATCAATTCCAACTTGTAAAGAAAAGGCCTAGAGCCACTTCTAATGGAAATGATTCTCCTTTCATGATGTATTGATAGCTTGTAACCTATGAACTTCCCTTACGGGAAGAAGTAGTTGCGTGTGGAAGGCGGCAATACCCGCATAAACACAACGCCAAAATGTTAAAAAGTTCTAAGGAAAACCTACACGCAGGTCAGATGTAGGTATAGTTTAGCCATCCTTGTAAGTGCAAGTGACGGTCTTACCCGCACAATCACAAACAAGGAAGCCAAACTTAACTTACCATCTACCACGTTAAAAGGTTAACTTATGAACACTTAAAAAAGGATAAGAAAAACCTACACGCGGTCAGATGAAGGCAAAAGTTCAGCCATCCTACCAAGTGCAAGTGACGGTTATACCCGCACAATCACGAAGGAGGAAGCAAAACTCTAACCCATCATCAACCACGTTCACAGGTTAACTTATTCTAAACACTTGGAAAATTGCTAATTTAAACTAAGTATGCAAGTCATAAGTTTATAAAGCAAAGAATCCAATGAAAGGAATAACAATCGTATATTTCAATGATATATTACAACAGTGGCCGGGCAACTACCCGCCTAAAAGAAATCTATACAAAGCTAAGTCTATCCTAGCAGTGGGAAGGGATCTTCAGGATCAGGCTTCAGGACCACCTCCGCTTGGACCAGCACCGTCAGAGCGCGGCTGTCCAAGGAAAGTCTTAAGGATGTTTAGCCCATCATCAGCAGCAGCAGCTTCATTCACCTTCTCCACCACCGGATGCGGGAAGGCAGCGTACTGGTTCACTGCTTGGTCATAAGCAGCTGCAGTGTTAACATTGAATAAAGGGAAGTTGGAGGGCGGAAAGCCTCTCTCAGCAAACCCTAGACCAAGCAGGAAGCCAGTCTTCTCCCCATCCTCATGAGAAGCGTTGAGGGCTGCGCTCATTGCATCGTCGTAAGAGGTCTCTGAAAGGACCCGACGCACAACCTACAAAAGAAAATTACAAGTTAGAACATTTTCTAATTACAAGTAGAAAGAGAAGAAAAAAAAAGAGGATACCTGAGGCAACGCTTCTCGAAGCAGCCATTGGAGGGTAGCTTGACTTTCTTTGTAAGCACGTTCGGCTCCGCTTTTATCAAGGTTGGCAAGTTGAACTTCCTTGGCGGCAGCTTCTTCGACGCTTTTGAGTTTCCTTTCAGTGCGGTCAAGCACCCCCCTCTGGTCAAGGATCTCCTGCAGCTTCTTGGCATCTTCCATTGCCAAGGCGTCATGAGCATGCTGAAGAGCCTTTAATTTACATTTAAGCTGCTCATTCTCTTCGCGAAGTGGCTCAGCAACAGCTTCAGCCTTGGCAGCCCTCTCAGTTGAGTTTCGCGCAGTCTCCTTGGCCAGCCGAAGCTGTTCATTCACAGCTTGGGCAGCCTTGGAGAGGGCCTCGAGTCGCGCCTGGACTTCAACCTCGAGGGCCTTGAATGCCTTCTCCTTCTCGGCTGCGGCAGCGGCCAACTGCCGGTTCTCCTCCC
This sequence comes from Bidens hawaiensis, assembly GCF_021521415.1. NCBI lineage: Eukaryota > Viridiplantae > Streptophyta > Magnoliopsida > Asterales > Asteraceae > Bidens > Bidens hawaiensis. Next base: position 27,189 of record NW_027500201.1, read on the forward strand.
GAAGAGCCCGCGCTTCAGATACATCTTTGGCGCGCGCTGCTTTTAACTTGTCGTTTTCACGACAAAGCAGCTCGACGCGGGGCTGCGTCCGGGCCTGGAGAACCCGAAGCTCATTGGTTAGCCTACCCTCTTGGTAGCTAGCCATGGCTTCCCCCAACGCACCATGAGGAGCAGCGTGGCGAGCCCAGTCCACGCACTCCACAGGGGTGCGAAGGGTTGTTCCTCGGCGTATGTTCCATCTTGGAACATACACTTCATTGGAATCCGACACTGCAAAAGAAACAAAGGCAGTTAGGAAAAGATGATAAAAATATATAAGGGAAAAAGAACCCTACGTACCTGTAGGGTCAATAACAGGCCGATAGCTGTAACACCCCGACCAAAGGCGGATTATACATCGGGGCGCCACATATTGCTTCATTACTCGCGACACTATTGGTGTCAATATTTATTAATACACATTTTATCGCGCACGCGCAGCGGGGAAAATAAAGAACATAAATCAAACATAAATCAATATATTATAAATTATAACATTCAAACAACATTAACTTGTCTTGATACATTTTAATTCTAGGTCCAAAAGTAAAAAAAAACGTCCTACGTGTCCACAAGCTCCAAAACAGCTACTGCAAACCTGAACATGTGTTAAAATAAACGTCAAACACTTGCGTGTTGGTGAGAAATCAAGTTTAATAGATAATCATAGATAATCACAGTAAATCTGCGCGCAACACGTGTATGTCTAGAGTTTAACAAGGGTGTAATCAGATTGTGATCAAGCCTAAGATAGTTCATAGATCATAGTTCAATCCATGCTCCCAATTGAGCATAAAAACGAGAAAACATCTGTGCAAGTGTAAACAAAGAAAACCGTAAACGATAGGTCTCCCGTGTTCAACTAATGGTACCAACGGAACTGCGGAATAGGCCGAACAAAGCGGTTAATGATACACACATACAAATAAACAGCCAAGTAAACGTCCTCAACACATGGGATACTGCGCGACTAAAGTTCATAAACAAGTTTAAGACTCAAGTTTTGTATGAACACATGAACATCCCAAAGCATTTAAAATAAAAAGGGATTAGATACGAGATAACTCACATGATAAACGATGCGGTGATAGATAAAGCAAGAACCAACTTTAAACAAGCACAAGTTAACCTATAAATAAGATTATTGTTTTAATGATTTGTTTTAAGTCTTGATTATAAGTTAGCATCATTAATAAGTAAATTATAATATATATTACCGGAAAAGCAGGAAGAACAGGAAGGACGACGGAGGCAGAGAGGAAGACGGCAGAGAGCAAGGAGCAAGAGAACAGGAGAGATTAAGTGTTTGTGTGTGATGTGTTAGGAAAAATAATGCTATTATTTATAGAGAAACCCTAGGGAACACAATCCTAGAAAAGGGGAAAAGATCTCAAAAAGCAAAAGATTCCAAAAGCAAAAGATATCAAAAGATATGGCAGCTGCAGGGGGCAAGATAAAGCTGTCAGCGAACAGTAAAAAGGCATGGGTAGTTCAGATAAAGGTACTGGATAAAGCTTGGCAAAAGCAGATCTCAAAAGATAATGTCAGTCACTTTATCTACCAACCAATGGGGTTGGTACGCATGCAGCGCCGAAAGTAACTATTCAGACATAAAGCAGATTAGGTCAACAGCTCAAAAGATAAGACAACACAAAAGCAACGGCTAGATTCAACACAAGAAAACTCAAAGGGTACAGCGCGAGAAGGCTAAGGCGCGAAGGCAAACACAGAAGGTCAAGAGAGCGCGAACGCGAAGGTAGACAAAAACAACCTTAACGCGTCGCGGAAAGAACTATATTTCCATGCGCACTGCGGGAAGAACCACATTTCTTAGCGCGCCGCGGGAGGAACTAAGATTCCTAGCGCGCCGCGGGAAGAACTATAATTCTTCGCGCGTCGAGGGAACTACAAATCCTTAGCGCGTCGCGGGAAGCGTTCGTCTCGCGTAACGCAGGAACAGATGGTCTTCACGCAGGATTCCTTGTAAGGGGTCTGGCGCGTGGAGCTGCGCAGACATCCTTAGGCGGGAAGGAACAAAGGACAAGCAAAGAGTTAGAAGAAAGAGGGAAGCAAGGCTTAAGGGCGGGACGGCGACAAGAGGGAAAAGAAGGCGGAAAGAGAGAAGGAGAGGGACGGGACAGCGGAAAGAAAGAGAGAGAGAGGCGGGAAGGAAAATATATATTATTATTAAAAACAAAATACAAGTATAAATATTAAATAATAAAAGAGAGATCGGGTCAGAGAAACGGGTACCTGGGTCGGGTCGGATCGGGGCAGATGTCACAGTCTCCCCTACTTTAAGAAATTTCGTCCCGAAATTTATCTCGAAGTAGGTTGCGCAGAGAACAGGTGCGGGTACTTGATCTTCATTTGATCTTCCCTTTCCCATGTAAACTCGGCTCCGCGCTTGGACTCCCAGCGAACTTTCACGATAGGGATACGACTGCGCTTGGTTTGCTTAACCTCGCGATCCATAATCTCAACAGGCTTCTCAATGAAATGCATGGATTCATCAACTTGAACTTCATCAAGTGGAATGTGAAGGTTCTCGTCAGCTAAACACTTCTTGAGATTGGAAACATGGAACGTTGGATGCACATTACTGAGCGCGAGCGGCAGGTCAAGTCTGTAGGCAACTTTTCCCACACGCGCGAGAATCTTGAATGGACCAACATAACGAGGAGCAAGCTTACCCTTCTTCCCAAAGCGGACAACACCTTTCCAAGGCGACACTTTGAGGAGAACAAGATCACCAACTTGAAATTCGAGAGGCTTTCGCCTACGATCTGCGTAACTCTTCTGTCGGCTTCTGGCAGTCAGCAAATGATCACGGATCTTGGCGATTTTATCGGTTGTCTCTTGAACAAGTTCGGGTCCTGTGATTTGAGTTTCACCCACTTCGCTCCAACAAATCGGGGAGCGGCACTTACGACCGTAAAGTGCTTCAAATGGGGCCATACCGATACTGGAATGATAGCTGTTGTTATAAGAAAACTCGATCAAAGGCAGGTGTGAATCCCAATTACCTCCAAAATCAAGAACACAAGATCGGAGCATGTCCTCAAGAGTTTGAATAGTTCGCTCAGACTGCCCGTCAGTCTGAGGATGATATGCAGTACTCATGTCCAAGCGAGTTCCTAGCGCAGATTGGAGAGATTTCCAAAAGCGAGATATAAAACGGCCATCGCGATCGGATATGATGCTCAAAGGAGTACCATGGCGGCAGACGATTTCCTTGACATAAAGCTGCGCGAGATGCTCAACACGGTAGTTTTCACGAATGGGCAGAAAGTGAGCAGATTTAGTCAATCGATCCACTATTACCCAGATGCTATCATGTTTGCTTGCTGTCAAAGGTAACTTGGTAATAAAGTCCATCGCTATACCTTCCCATTTCCACGTAGGAATTTCTGGTTGTTCGAGCAAACCAGATGGGCGTTGGTGTTCAGCTTTCACTTTAGAACAAGTCAGGCATCTAGCTACGAACACAGCAATATCCTTTTTCATGCCAGGCCACCAATAAGTTATGCGCAAATCCTTGTACATCTTATCAGCGCCGGGATGAATAGAATACCGAGATTTGTGCGCTTCACTCAGGATATCAGCGCGAAGATTCTCATCACAAGGGATCCAGATGCGATTGAGATAGCAGAGAATTCCACTCAGATTAGGGACAAAGAGTGCTTCCGCGCCACACGCTAACTCGGCGCGAAGGTTACCATTACTGATGGATGCGCGCTGCGCGTCACGAATACGCGATTCAAGGTTGCTTTGAATCGGCGCGAAGTGAAGCTGGGTGCGCGGCAAGATACAGTTAAGTTGGCAGGGTTTTCGGCTGAGCGCATCGGCTACCACATTAGCCTTACCAGGATGATACCGGATCTCACAATCATAATCGCTGATGAGTTCGTTCCATCGGCGTTGCCTCATGTTAAGTTCCTTTTGATCAAAGATATGCTGAAGGCTTTTATGGTCAGTGTAAAGGATACACTTAGTACCATAAAGGTAGTGTCTCCAGATCTTCAAGGCAAAAACAACTGCACCAAGCTCGAGGTCGTGAGTTGTATAATTCTTTTCATGAACCTTAAGTTGCCTTGATGCGTAAGCGATAACCTTGCCTCGTTGCATAAGAACACAACCGAGACCTTGGTTGGATGCATCGCAATACACGACAAAATCATCATTACCCTCAGGTAGCGCAAGAACAGGAGCTTCACACAACAAACGCTTGAGCGTTAGAAAGGCTTCTTCTTGCTTCGAGCCCCAAATATACGGTTTACCTTTGTGCGTCAGAGCTGTTAAAGGCAAAGCGATCTTTGAGAAGTTCGAAATGAAACGCCGGTAATAACCAGCTAAGCCCAGAAAGGAACGGATCTCAGAAGGAGAGGATGGCGTAATCCAGTTCTTGATTGCTTCAATCTTGGATGGGTCGACATGAATACCCATCTTGTTTACAACATGACCAAGAAACTGTACTTCATCAGACCAAAATTCACACTTGGAAAGCTTAGCATAGAGTTGCTCGGCTCTAAGCTTTTGCAATACCAATCGGAGATGTTGCTCATGCTCGGTCTTGGTCTTAGAATACACCAGAACATCATCGATAAACACGATCACGAATTTATCCAAGAAAGGCCTACACACCCGATTCATAAGATCCATGAAAACGGCGGGTGCGTTGGTTAGACCGAAGGACATGACCAAGAATTCAAAATGGCCATAACGAGTACGAAAAGCAGTCTTCGGAACATCTTCATCGCGGATACGCAACTGATGATAACCAGAACGGAGATCGATCTTCGAGAAACAGGAGGCACCTTGGAGTTGATCAAAGAGGTCGTCAATACGCGGTAAGGGATACCGGTTTTTAATGGTGAGTTTGTTCAACTCGCGGTAATCAATACACATGCGAAACGATCCATCTTTCTTTTTAACGAACAACACCGGAGCACCCCAGGGCGAAGAGCTAGGGCGAATGAATCCTTTAGCAGTCAACTCTTGGAGTTGGCTGGCCAATTCTTGCATCTCAGCGGGTGCAAGACGATAAGGAGATTTAGCCACGGGGGAAGCACCAGGGACAAGATCAATACGGAACTCGACTTCACGAGCGGGAGGGATACCAGGAAGATCATCAGGAAAAACTTCAGGAAAATCACGCACAACAGGGATATCGCGAAGCTTCTTTCCTTCATCGGGTTTAACCACATGGGCTAGAAATGCAATACACTTCTTCCGCATGAGTCTTTGGGCTTCGGCGCAAGACATAAGTTTAAGACCACTGGAGGGTTTTTCGCCGTAGATATGAAGGTCACCATTTTCTCGAGGTATGCGAATCAATTTCTTGGCGCAAATAACTTCAGCGCGATTCTTCGAGAGCCAGTCCATACCAATGATAACATCAAAGCTTCCAAGAGGCATAGGGATGAGGTCGATCAGAAAATCGTTTTCGTTAAGGTTAAGCGTGCAATCTTTAATTACCGAGTTTATTAAAACAGTTTCGCCATTAGCCAATTCAACTGAAAAATCTTCTTTTAAGTCATCGCGCGGTCGCGCAAGCTTCTGCTCGAAGGCGCGAGAGATAAAACTTCGATCGGCGCCAGTATCAAAAAGCATAGATGCATAAAATCCGTTAAGCAAAAATGTACCATTAACTACGTCGTTATTCGCTTGCGCTTGGTGCGCGGTTATGTTAAAGGCTCGGCCACGCGTCACTTGGTTCGAAATTTGGTTCACCGGATTCGCTTGAGTAATCTGAACTTGTAGCCTTGGGCACGCGTTCCGGAAATGACTTGGATCACCGCAGTTAAAGCACGATCTGGGTCGTGGGTTTTGGTAAGTTGGCTGTGGGTTCTGCGGGTAAGCTGGTGGTGTTGGCGCAATCGGATTGGAGGGAGGGGTTCTACAGTACTCAACGGAGTGACCTACGCGGCCACATCGGTTACATTGTCGACACGGGACTTGAGGTGGGTGATGAAGTCTACAGGTTGGGCAAAAGGGTTGGTTTCCTGTGTAAGGTTTCTTAGTTGGCGGGGCAGGGAGTGCGGGATTGGTTAAGGCATAGTTGTGGACTGCAGGAGGTGCTGGGTAGGTTGACAGTGGGTTAGGCGCGTAAACTGGGGGTTGATAAATGGGTTGTTGGACAATGGGCGGGTTGGTAAGCGCATAGGCTTGTCTGCGCCTACGTTTCTGGTTATGGTTTGAGGGTTCTGGTTTGGTTTCTGTTGGTTCAGGGACAGTCTTGGTGGGTTTGGTCTTTTCTGTTCCCCGCAGGAACAGGGTTCCTGCTCTGACATGGTTGTCGCTGAGCACAGCGGCCAACTCGATGGCGTCAGAGAGGGTAACTGGGTTTCTGGCCCATACAGAATCTTGAATTTCCATGGGGAGACCCCCAAGGAATTTCTCGATGGCTCGGCGGGAAGGGGTAACAAGGTGAGGGACCAGTAAGCTTAGCTCGTGGAAGCGCGTCGCGTACTCGCGCGCTTCACCGCTGTATTGCTTCAAGTTCCAGAATTCTTCCTCCAGGCGCTTAACTTCGTTGGGAGGGCAGAATTCTCGCGTAAGAATTTCCTTGAATTCCTCCCATGTCATGCTAGAAGCAGCCTCTGCGCCACGCGCATGGGCTACTCCATTCCACCATGTAAGCGCTCTGGATTCCAGGACACTGGAAGCATATAGGGTTCGTCTTTCTGAGGGGCATTGGGTATGGAGGAAAGTGTTTTCAATCTTCTCAAGCCATTGGAGCATCACGGTGGCTCCTTCAAGACCTGTGAACTTCGGAGGGTTACCCGCATTAAAGGACTTAAGGTTATAACTGGAGGTATTAGCATTGTTTTGGCTCAAAGCTTGGGCTATTGCGGCGGCCATTTCCTGGGAACGTTGCTGTCTACGCATGCGCGAGGCTTCTCTTCTCTGGAATCGGCGAGATAGCGGAGGCATTCTATAAAAATTTTAATTTTAGTTAATATCTTGGTTTTAGCGCAAAGTTTTAATCTTATAAAGCTTGGTTTCACGGAGTTAGATACTATCAAAAGTTAAAGTAAAATAAATGATCCTAAATGCAGACTTAATAAAGGTAACAAATTCGAATCAAGAACCGACAATTCACGTATCACCATGACTTTCTGAATTCCCGATTTAAAATATACGAGCAAACGAGTATTGGAGATTGACGATTCATGTATCACCATGACTTTTCAATCCTCAATATAAAACATACAAGAAAATGAGTATTGGAGGTTGACAATTCATGTATCACCATGACTTTTCAAGTCTCCAACCTCAGAACATAATCGTAAATGGAAATTGAAAATCAACTATTCATGTATCACCATGACTTTTCGGATTTTCAACCCCAACAAACGAATATGTAAGTAAAATCAATAAAAATCGAAATTCAACAAAAGTCGAAATATCGCGGAATAAAATCATATACTGCGCAAGCGCGAGCATATTCATAAATAACGAGTAATTAATAATAAGCGCGCAAACATGAGATTTCTCTCATGCGCGAGAAGGGACTCTTAGGTATTCTAGGCCGTTACGTCTAACCACCTATCCTAAAGTCAACGAGCTCTGATACCAATCTGTAACACCCCGACCAAAGGCGGATTATACATCGGGGCGCCACATATTGCTTCATTACTCGCGACACTATTGGTGTCAATATTTATTAATACACATTTTATCGCGCACGCGCAGCGGGGAAAATAAAGAACATAAATCAAACATAAATCAATATATTATAAATTATAACATTCAAACAACATTAACTTGTCTTGATACATTTTAATTCTAGGTCCAAAAGTAAAAAAAAACGTCCTACGTGTCCACAAGCTCCAAAACAGCTACTGCAAACCTGAACATGTGTTAAAATAAACGTCAAACACTTGCGTGTTGGTGAGAAATCAAGTTTAATAGATAATCATAGATAATCACAGTAAATCTGTGCGCAACACGTGTATGTCTAGAGTTTAACAAGGGTGTAATCAGATTGTGATCAAGCCTAAGATAGTTCATAGATCATAGTTCAATCCATGCTCCCAATTGAGCATAAAAACGAGAAAACATCTGTGCAAGTGTAAACAAAGAAAACCGTAAACGATAGGTCTCCCGTGTTCAACTAATGGTACCAACGGAACTGCGGAATAGGCCGAACAAAGCGGTTAATGATACACACATACAAATAAACAGCCAAGTAAACGTCCTCAACACATGGGATACTGCGCGACTAAAGTTCATAAACAAGTTTAAGACTCAAGTTTTGTATGAACACATGAACATCCCAAAGCATTTAAAATAAAAAGGGATTAGATACGAGATAACTCACATGATAAACGATGCAGTGATAGATAAAGCAAGAACCAACTTTAAACAAGCACAAGTTAACCTATAAATAAGATTATTGTTTTAATGATTTGTTTTAAGTCTTGATTATAAGTTAGCATCATTAATAAGTAAATTATAATATATATTACCGGAAAAGCAGGAAGAACAGGAAGGACGACGGAGGCAGAGAGGAAGACGGCAGAGAGCAAGGAGCAAGAGAACAGGAGAGATTAAGTGTTTGTGTGTGATGTGTTAGGAAAAATAATGCTATTATTTATAGAGAAACCCTAGGGAACACAATCCTAGAAAAGGGGAAAAGATCTCAAAAAGCAAAAGATTCCAAAAGCAAAAGATATCAAAAGATATGGCAGCTGCAGGGGGCAAGATAAAGCTGTCAGCGAACAGTAAAAAGGCTATGGGCAGTTCAGATAAAGGTACTGGATAAAGCTTGGCAAAAGCAGATCTCAAAAGATAATGTCAGTCACTTTATCTACCAACCAATGGGGTTGGTACGCATGCAGCGCCGAAAGTAACTATTCAGACATAAAGCAGATTAGGTCAACAGCTCAAAAGATAAGACAACACAAAAGCAACGGCTAGATTCAACACAAGAAAACTCAAAGGGTACAGCGCGAGAAGGCTAAGGCGCGAAGGCAAACACAGAAGGTCAAGAGAGCGCGAACGCGAAGGTAGACAAAAACAACCTTAACGCGTCGCGGAAAGAACTATATTTCCATGCGCACTGCGGGAAGAACCACATTTCTTAGCGCGCCGCGGGAGGAACTAAGATTCCTAGCGCGCCGCGGGAAGAACTATAATTCTTCGCGCGTCGAGGGAACTACAAATCCTTAGCGCGTCGCGGGAAGCGTTCGTCTCGCGTAACGCAGGAACAGATGGTCTTCACGCAGGATTCCTTGTAAGGGGTCTGGCGCGTGGAGCTGCGCAGACATCCTTAGGCGGGAAGGAACAAAGGACAAGCAAAGAGTTAGAAGAAAGAGGGAAGCAAGGCTTAAGGGCGGGACGGCGACAAGAGGGAAAAGAAGGCGGAAAGAGAGAAGGAGAGGGACGGGACAGCGGAAAGAAAGAGAGAGAGAGGCGGGAAGGAAAATATATATTATTATTAAAAACAAAATACAAGTATAAATATTAAATAATAAAAGAGAGATCGGGTCAGAGAAACGGGTACCTGGGTCGGGTCGGATCGGGGCAGATGTCACAATAGCCGCCAGACCCATCACCTGAACCTAAAGGAAATCCATCCAACAGGTCAGGCAGACGGGAAGGTGGCATAGATCGGCGGGAAGCCCGGCGCATACCTGATGGTTCGGCCGTCGGTGCCGGGGGCGCAGGCATAGTGGCAGCCGCTGTGGTTGCCATTGTTGGCGCCGCCTCCTCAGCAGCAGTAACCGCCGGCTCCGTGAGAGATGCTGTAAAAATTGCACTCACAGCCGGCGGAGACATCTTCTCAGCCGGAACAGCCTCAGGAAGGCTGGAACCAGCGGAAGCAGGCGCAGGCGCCTGGGTCGACGCCTCGGGAAGGCTGACCGAGCCTACCGTCATTGGCGGGGGAATACTCGCTCCAAATCCACCCTGGAATGCGTTAACATCCACACCTGCACAAACAAAAGTGTTAGAAAAATTTATTTGAAATAAATTTAGACAAGAATCATGATGGTACTTACGGGGTCTCTTGAGCTTGAACGTACGGACGAGCGGGGGCGAACCCGAGGGAACCGGCCTCTTGACACCGGTAACCGTCGTCGTCGTTTCCTCCCCGGAGGTAACAGCTATAGCCTCCGGAGCGGTGGTCTCCTCACCACCGGGTTTCCCCGCCACTTCTGCACTATCTGATTCTGAGTCAGATAGGACTACCGGGTCGGCCGTAGAGGCGACCTTCTCCTTGCCTTTCCCGACGGCAGCCTTCTTCTTCCGCACCAGCGGAGGACCTTCTGCGGATTCCTCAGAAGAAGACATGTTAACTCCAGCAGCAGGCACAGCATTGAGGGGTTCAGGATAGAAGATAGGCTTACCTGGCCGTCGGTGGCTCAAGATCTCTTGGCCCGGCGGGTAAACCTCCACGAACCGACCCGCGGTCTGCTCTAAGATGGGCAACTCGTTCTCGTCCAGAGCACGAGTACCCATCCGCGCAGGACCATCTTCCTCCCGCGGATTCAGGAGCGACTGAAGATCGTTACCCTCTGAAATCAACAAGAAAGTTAGAAAAAATCGAAGTCAGCAAAAAGAAACAAGACATACCATAAGGGACAGAGTTCGAACCATATTCGAGGACGATCGGAACCTTATCCGCATTCGCCGCCTTCCACACCCGGCTCATCCCCAGCATCACCATCGCCGACTCCGGAAAACGGAAAACCGGGGACTGGACCCGGGATATCTTCGCGAACCATTCCGCCTCCTCATAGTTGATGGCGGGAAGGTTCGGAAGCGTCTGGCCATTCTTGAACTTCATGGCAATGGGGATGGCTCGAGCGGATATGAAGAAGAACTCTCTTCTCCATGAGCGAAGACTCCGCTCGGTGGTACAAATCTTTAAACCCTTGATACGGGTTGTAAGAGTGTACCACCCTTGGATGCACCTCCAAGTATAGAAGGTCATCAGGCGGTCAACGAGGGGCTCAAGGCCCAGTATCCGGCACACCCACTCAAAGTGCCGGACCTTGGCAATGGCCATGGGGTGCACCTCTGTCAGGTGCACACCGTGCCTCTCTAGGACACGGTACACAAACTTTGTCAACGGAAACCTAAGGTTCCCGTAGACAAAGAATGCAGCATAAACCCCGATCTTGCCACTAGGGGCATCGTACACAGTATGGTGGGGCTCAGGAAACTCAGGCTCGAGAGACTCGAGCATGAACTTCCTGACGATATACTGGTACAGCTCGACAGGAAGAGAACACTGGCATTCGCCAGCAGTCTTCTGATCATCAGCATCGTGAGAAGACATGGTGGAAGAAAGAAGAGATTTCAGAGTAATGCTTTACCGAAAAAGAGAAATTCGCCGGAAATTACTGGAGAAGAAGAGATGAAAGTGGAAAGTGTGAATTGCAAATAACCCTCTCCCCCTTTATATAGTAATCGCAATTAATGCGATGAATTTAATACGGAAGAGAGAGAAATCAAAGGTGCAATGAAACTATGACGCGTGGCAAAGGCAAGCTGGCAACAGCTGTCAAAAGGACGTGTGCCAGAGATTTCGCGGCTACGCGCCCGAAATCCCGTGCCCACGCGCCTGAAAAAGCAACTGGAATGACCACATAATGTCATGTCGCCATAACTTCTGGCACGTCCTGACACAGTCAGAAGAAACCGTCGCACGACGTTTGAGGTATTGGGTTGTTATCCATCCACCAACTCTTCAAATTTCAAAATTTAAAAATTTGAAGACTAAGGTTCAAAAAAGTAAGCGGGAAAATACCCCTTACCTTGGCAAACAAGTAACCATAAGCCGGGTGTGGGTACAGTGTAAAGGCAAAACCCTTCACATACCTAACACCCGCAGGGAATTGAAGCCAAAATATTTGGCAACCAAGTAACCATAAGACGGGTGCGGGTACAGTGTAAAGGCAAAACCCTTCACATACCTAGCACCCGCAGGGAATGGACGCCAGGAATACCTTGGAAGTAAAGTAACCGTAAGACGGATGCAGGTACAGTGTAAAGGCAAAACCCTTCACATACCTAGCACCCGCTGAGAATTGAAACCAGGAAGGATCTTCTGGGCAATGCTTGTGAAAACGGAAATAATATCCCCGCATAGCGGGAACATCGAGTACTACGTTGTTTGAGGCTCCAAGATGGAATTGGTGGTTTAAACATAATTGATCACTATGTTCAAAAACTACCAGAACCACAGGGAGAATCCGCACAACTAAGACTCAATGCTCCTGACTTGCGAGGAGGTTACAGACCTACCCGCATCATACCCAAAGACCAAGCAGGAAACTCGGGAATTTCTGCAAGTGACAAGGACTTCCGCGGGAAGAACCCCCATGGAAAACCTTACAAAAACCCCTTTTCAAAACCCTTTGCTTAAGTCCAAAAGTTCACCTCACTTTATTAGACATTCGTGAGAAGAACATTGGACTGGGGGGACTTGAAGAGGTAGGTCCCAGCAGGGCTCAGTTGGTCCCGCATGACTCACCTTGAACAGGGATGTCTGCGCAAAGACCATCTACTCCCGCAGGACCCACCATGCTCAGAGAAGCCTACGCGCAGTATGCAAGCTGCATACGCAGGGAAAAGCCTCCCAATGGTAAAGTAACCCGCCTGTTCCCGCAGTTGCGGATACAAGCCATCAGGGAAGGCTACCCGCACAGCATAGCTACACGCATAAGGCTTAACACTTACAAATATTCAGTGTCACCTGAAAGAATGAGCAAAGGCGGGAGGGGGAAAACTCCCGCCAAAATGGGCCAGTCCGTATGGAGGATCTTTTGCGTGATACCTGACGAGGTAAAGACAAAAGATCTGACCAAGAATGCGACAGCTCACTGACAGCAGCGTGGCAGACAGCACGCCACAGCACTGTGACCAATAGCCGCCGCCTGCCCACCAACTCCTGCCAGACCACGTGCCTAGCCTGCAGTTGGTAGAAGACGAAGAGTGCACGGCACGCCTGCTCTGTGTCAGCCGCTACCTATCCACCACTCACAGGTAGGGCACGTGCATAGGTTACAGTTGGTAGCGTGTTGGGCCGGCTAAACCCCTTGGAAACCCACCTTCGGCTATAAAAGACAGCAAATGGTATTATCATTTCATCATCTACTATCTCGTATAACTTACTTGATAATTGCTCTAATAGTATTCATATACTTTTATATTTAAAGAGCAATATAGACTGATTCTCACGCCGGAGGGTGGTCACAAGGAGGAACCCCCCCCCCTTCTCAGTGACGAGCTCACGGTGTCTGTTTTGCAGGTTCCCTGAAGTACAACTTACTCTGCTGGACCTAACCTTCGAGGGAAACATTACTTAGCCCCCAGATTACCCATAATCTGCCCGGGGTCACTTAGTGTTTCTTCAGTGTGGCATTGTCCCCACAACAATTTACTTCCTATTAAAGGACGGTTCGAAGAAATTAAAACAAACAATAACATTTTCAACCACCAACTATGACAACAACCTTTGACTCAAAACATGTTGCTATAGTTCTTGTGATTCTCATCATTCATAATGTTTTTCAAACAGATTCTGCTTCAATCCAACCAAATCAAGGTAAACTCATGCTTAATTTTATCGTTTATGTTGATTTTTAGGCCAAGCCGCAATTAGGGGTGTAAACGAGAGAGCCCGAGCTTAAGTTTGGCTTGATTTAAACTATTTTCTATAGCTTGAGCTTAGCTTAGGATCAGTTCCATCTATTATTTAACTTATATAAAATTAACAAAAAGGTCATGCATTTTAAAAATATCGATGAATAAGAGCCTAACAAGCGTGATTTGGCATAGTATATAATATATTTTAAAAACATCTAGATTCTAGAGTGTATGGCAATTCAAACAATCTCGATGGTCACATGTTCGATGATGTGGAAATCAAGAAATAATGATATCTTCAACAATAGAGATTTGCCCATGAATAAAGTTGGTTAACAACATCAAAGCAAACTCAATTTATGGTTCAAGTATAGGAAAAGTTTGGAGAGAGAAATTGTGTAATTTTAAAACTTCATGTTATAGTTGGTCTTTTTTTTTATTTTTTATTATTTGTACTTTCAGGCTTGTTGCTTCGATCTTGTAAGTTGCCTCATCTTTTTTCTTTTATGACAATAAATAAGTAATTAATCTCTAATTGAAATTGTTTAGTCCAATTAAGTTACATAAATAGCCAATCATGGAAAGAGTAAACAATATACCATTGCATGATATTATATGTAGCATTGTTTTTTCATAAACTCAAAACATAAGCATTAGGCATATTCATATTAAACATTACATGTTTTTTTTAAAGAGGGTGGCTTAGTAGTCAAACACCTCACATTCTGGATCTACAACAATATATAAACCTTAACCAAGATTCCCATCCTTAATTATCACCATTGTTAAAGATCTTGAATCTTGGAAAGCCTATCAATGAACATATTAAACTCTTCATCTCTTCCAACCATACTAACTCTAACAAACCCGGGATCCGACCCGAATCTCCTTCCACTCCTTGTTAATATATTGTGACTCCTAAACAACTTCTCACAATCCTCAATTTCATCCTTGCATTTAATCCATGCAAAGGCTGTCACCATAATTAAATAATTTTCAGTTCACATAAATTTATTTAAAGTTCCAACATGACAAACAAAGCATGTTGTGACAAACAATGCATGTTGTCACTTGCCAATATTTATTATTTAATTAACTTGTTACCTGGATTTGCATGAGTGATCTCTCCATAATAATTGCAATGTTGTAAAGGGTATTTTGGTAGAATAAACATTTCGGATTTTTTAGCTGTTTCTCTTAACACCTCCCATCTTTTTGCCAACATGTTTTTGCTAAACTCAAAGAAGTTATCGCCTTCCGGTGATCCAAAACGTTTGCATCGATCCGCAACAACTTGCAAGATCTTTGCAATCCGGAGTTGTGGTTCTTTCGCTACTCCGATTGTGCTCACTTCCATGAATTTTGTCATCTTTTTTGCCACCTCTTTATCTTTAACAAGTGCCCATCTATAAATTCAAAACATAATTATAAAATCAAGTAGAGAATCATGTAAATTATTAAAACAATATTATACTTAGGCAGTGGCGAAGCTTGGGGGAGTTTTTCCGCGCCGGGAAGGGGGGATTCAAAATGTATTATAAAAATCATAAACTAAGGGGGCCGCCCTCAAATTTTCGGTATAAAATGGGTAAATTTACACTACGTATACAAATTTTGGGACAGAAAAACGGTCAATTTACACTACCGCGCAAAAAAAACAGGGGGGCACCCCAGCCCTAATGAAGCTTCGTCCATGTACTTAGGCTATGTGTAGTAAAGGGGCTACAATGTGACGCACAGTCAGCAAATGGTGGATTTTTGTTACAGGGGTGTAATGGTGTTGTATCATATATATGTATATACATATATATATATATCACACACACATATATAATAATAATAATAATAATAAAAGAAAACACATGCAGGGCGACAAGAACTCGATTATCGACCCCCATCCACAAATCGCCTCTTTGTCGGGAAGGGAGGGGGGGGGGGTTCCAAAAAAAAGCCCGGCCCATTTTTGCTTGTTTGTCGACCAACAACACACGGCCTTATATGTTGTGTAGTGTTTAATTATCAGATAGTATTGGGAAAGAAAAAAGATGCATGCATGCAAATCTGCAATTATATAACTAGTTATGTAACCTGTAAAAATGCTTTTTTTTGTTACCATAAATAATTTAGCATGATTTAATTACCCAAATTGTTTATTTTGTTACTATAAATAATGTCTTACCCAACTTATAAATATTTTGTTACTGTAAATACATTATGGACCTACCCTATTCGCGAACCGGCATGCCCAGTGCATTTGGAAGCGGTAAACAACATGATGTCGAAATCTAACTTAGAAGTAATCGGCGTGTACTGAGGCCAATAATATGCAAGATCATGAACCAAGACCCCGCCATCTCGGTTCACCACAGGGCCACGGATCACACCACTAGGGTTATTTGGTGACGTCACGAGTTCAATATACGGCTCATTTTTACTGAACTCGTGCGCGTCACCTGCCCACTTGTATAATCCGGATCTAACCAAATCCAAAATCTCCAGGTAAGACTGCATAAAATAATATTAAAACAGTATTAAATTATAAAATAATAATAACAATAATAATTTGTAACGTACTGAATAATAAGGGGCAGCTGCCACAACATTGATCTGGCTAGGTTGGTCATGTGACGTGACCGCGTAAAGCACGGCTTGTAGCAACTGGCTTGAGCCAGTCCCAACGACGATGGAATAACCTTCAGTTACTGCATTCCCCACCGCATCATGTAGGCACTTAATCGAGTCCTCAAGCTTTGGCTCGAGAAACCAACAAGGGTTTTTAGGGTTAGAAAAGTAACTTAAAGATTCATAACCTTTAATCACAACCGTACATTCATCCCCTAACTTTTTCCAAAAAGTTTCGTACATTGTTGGGTCCCCACTACAAATTTCAAAACTTTCTTTAAAAAAAATATTATATATGCGTTATAAAAGGTATCGACACAGCTTGTTATCCGTTTTACTTTTGTTTCAATGTATCTTTTAAATTTTATTATGTTTTTGTATTTTTTATTATAAAAGATTAAAGACTTACTGGTCTAGATTGATCACAGGGTCAAGTGGTAGGTTTCTGGTGGTGTCGTTGCCGTTGTTTGCCGCCGGTGATCTTCGGTTATCAGCTCCTCCCATAACTCTCAATGAAGTTGAAGTATTGTATTAGTTTCAGGTGTAGGATGTAGATGTATATGATGACAAGATGTGATGGTTTATTTATAGTGAGTGTTACGAACTTGCGATTATAAATGCTTAAAGATTGCGCATTAAACTAATTGGGAGTAAATAAATGGGATATATTCTAGTTGAACCAGACATATTTAAAGCAAAAATATGGGAAATACCTTGTGAAATATTCAAGATTAGTATATATGGTCATGGTTTAAATATACAATATTTAGAAAATCAAATCAATGTGATTCTTTCTTAATAAAAATTCCAGCACGTCTGAATATGTCAAAGAGCACATCGCTAACTAGATCGTGTCGGTACTTGAAACCCGAGAGCTTTTTCCAATGCACCGTGTGCTCCCCATGCGAGTCTAAACACACATTGTGACAAGCATGGTATATCTCATCAACCAGAAATTTAGGAATTATGGGTTAATATTTCAGGATAGTACAATACTTCACTACAGACATATACTAGTCTAACCATCCAGAGGGATAGTAAGAAGAAAATCTTGAATATTACATATACATATCATCATTTGTCAATAATAAACTTTCAGTTTTATTTAGATGTTAGTTTTTTTTTTTCATTGTAAATTTCGAAAGCTTATGTTAGAGCATTTATGCTAGTTCCATGTTCATATCCATGTAATTTAAGCAATAATTAAAGGGTGCTGTTAAACGTATCTCCTCTTACACCATTTTTACTAAATATACATCCCCTTAACTTATTAGATAAATTACTATTACCTCTTAACATTATTTATATACATATTAGTCCCTACAACATTTTTTTCACTTAATAATCTCCACTACATATATTAAATTAAAAACTATCAAATATTACTATCAATTTATTTTTTTAGTATTAATATTGTAAATATTTATTATATCTTTTTTTTTAAATTTTAATAGTATAGATATTTATAATATCCTTATTTGACCTCTTTATCTTTTACAAATTAAACCCGAAACTCGAAAACCTAAAACCCTAAACTCGAACCCTAAACCCTAAACTTGAAACCCTAAACCATAAACCTGAAAACCGAACCCTAAACCCGAACCCTAAACCCGAAACCTTAAACTCGAAATCATAAAAAAAACACAACTTGTAAAAAAGTATTATGAAATCCTTATTTTTGTGCTAATTTGGTAATTATATGATTTCAATGGGTAATATGAAAGTTGGTTTTTCAGAAGAGGGGTATGACATGCAACCAAGAGGTACGTTTAGCTTGACCCTAATCAAAATGCTTTAAATTTATCTTTTATTTAAAAAAAATCTAACATCTCTTTCGGATAATCTCTATATCTGTTTTTGATATATATACATTGTCGTGTTTGAATTTATGTAGCGGAATTTATTTTCTAATTAAATTTGAGATTTTAAATCTTGGGAAAATATTCAAGATTTAAATGAATACCTTTTGTCATTAAGTCATTACGGACGAATATCTAGACATTCTAATTTTGTTGGTTGTTTAAAAAAACGCATACCTTGTATTGTTTGAATTTTGTATTTTTATTTTATTTTATATTAAGAGAGGAACTTATTGTTTTTAAGAATTGTGAAGTGCTATTTTCGTCCTTGTGGTTTAATAAATAATGCGAATTTAGTACAAAAAGTTTATTTTTTGCATATAGATCCTCCACGATTCTCAGCTCTTGCCAATTACATCCAAATCACTAACACCGTTAAATTTAATCGTTAAGTCAGGGGTAGACATGTCCTTTCACTATTTCTTTATTATAATACTTATTTCGGTGAACTGCGACTTTCGTGACTCTGGTTTGTCCAAATCTGCGGTTTTAGTCCAGTAGTTTCAAGTTTGCAATTTTCCCTATGTTTTCATTTCACTTGCAATTAAACCCGAATTCCCTAATCTCATTAAGTCTGGTCGTTGAACCCACCAGTGTGCCCTTCACGTGATAGGTGGTTTTGTTTCTTCTTTCCTCCTTTTCCCCCAAATACACCCATCCCCTCACATGAGGGGGCTTGCGAATCAGGACTGAGATTTATTTGGGGAGAAAAACAACAAAACTGGTTGTCACGTTCGAGGCACGTAAATGGGTTAATGACCAGACTTAACGAGGTTAATAAATTCGGGTTTAATTGCAAGTGATATGAAACTACAAGAACGGAAATTGGAAACTTGAAACTATTAGACTAAAATCGCAGATTTTGACGAACCACAAGGACAAAAACCGCAGTTCACTGACACAAGTATTATAATGAACAAATAGTGAAAAGACATGTCTACCCCTAATTTAACGATTAAATTTAACGGGATTAGTGTTTTGGATGTAATTGGCAAGAACTTGGAAACGTGGAGGGTCCATATGCAAAAAACAAACTTTTTGAACTAAATTCGCATTATTTGCCAAACCACAAGAACAAAAATGACACTTTACTCTTTTAAGAATCTTATAAAGTATTAAAATAGCAAATTTTTATACATGTTCATTGTTCAATGTATCCTATCGATCTATAATTATTTGGTGAGAATTACTATTTTAACATTTAAAATGTACAAGCTAGACGAATTTTAAAATATAATATTTTATCATAGTTAATAATAAAAACTTATAATAGTTTGAACCTGCATAAAAGTTAATAAAACTCTCAAGTGAACTTTACTCTAGCAATTTATATCCCTTGAAAATACAAGTTGAGAGTAAATTGTCATGATATTTAGTGGAACCGTTTCGTTTAGAGAATTATAAATGTTTAAAATTAAATATAATATTAAAAATAATAGTAGTTTTGACGAGTTATATATACTTTGTGCTTTGAGAACACGTACATGGTGTAAATATAAAAGAAACATCAAAGTACTAATTGCTAAAAAAGTTTCTAGACTTGCACATTACCTTATTATACAAATGAGCCCTTTATATTTAGTTTTATCATAGCAAAATAGAAGCATTTACAGGTATCCTATTGTATAACTATTCGGGTGATGCTTAGTATTTTAACTTTTAACTAGAATTTTTATCGTATTAAATAGTAACATATAGTATTTTGAACCTACATTTAATTAAGTTAATAAAACTCAAGTGAAACTTACCCTAGCAATTTATTTTTCCTTGAAAATGTAAGCTAAAATTTAATTGTCGTGATATTTAGTGCTACACCTGTGTTTAACATCCAAACGGACGGAAATATGACCAGTGGCGGAGCCATGAATTCTTTTTTATGGGTTCGGAATTTTTCGGAGTTCGATTTTTTCCGTCATCAAAGTTTTCGGGCTCAGATGGGCCACGTCCATCATTTGGCCAAATAAATAAAATGCAATATCACAACCATAACCAAAGTACATTGTAAACGTTAAAATAAAATACAAAGTTAAAGTAAATAAAAATGTTTAAATATTATAATAGTTCCATACGCGTTTTCATGTATTGAAAACGAATCATATTATCTTCGACCGCGACTACCAGGAAACTTATTTTCAATATAAAAAATGCAAGGATTGTTCATACAACCACTGCACATACGATTAGTTCGGATAATTTTTTTAAAATGATGATGGAGGATATCAGAATTAAAGGAGTATATTTTTAAGAATAAAAACAGGGGACGGCGAAAGGAATTTGATTGGTTGAGTTTGTGTAATTGTACATTTAAAAAAATTGAAGTTTGGTGTTGTACGTTCCTCAGTTTCAGGCTTATTGCTAGGCATTGGAATTTTTTAATAATACTTTAGCCGTTAAAAATAATAAAAATAAATATAGATCAATGATGACGACCATTAAACAAAATACGGTGCTACATATATTATTATAATTAAAATAATATTTGTCTGGACATATATTTGTGAGCGCAAAGAAATTGATAAGATTTTCCCTCATACCATCTTCTTCTCCATGAATGCCCTAAATTAAAGGGCATGTACTCAAAGCTTAAGAAAACGACATCATTGTTTCTCTCTAAAATTCAAGTTTTGTTTTTTCACCGGCGAACGGCGAAATGTTTCTAGAGATTTCGTGGCACTGGGTTCGTTCGCTGAAAAAGAATGAGTTCGCTCGTTAAATCGTATCTATAAATTATATATATAAACGGAAATGGACCGGGTTCGGCCGAACCCGGTGACTTGAATGTGGCTCCGCCACTGAATATGACAGAAGGACGCAAATGATCCGCTCAACAACCACAGAGACTGGACATGTTTGTTTATTAAAAGTGAAACACAAGTGATCCCTGAATGTAAAAAAAATAGGAATACAAGCTACAATTAACTCTTTCATATCTCATTTCCTTCTACAATTAACTCTTTCCTTATACTGTCTTAACATTACAGTATAATTTAACGAAAAAATACATTTATTTATATAATTTTAAGACATCAAAGGCTTCAACACCTTTCATATCTCATTTCCTTCTACTTGTATTCAACTAAATAATATTTTTTTAAATTATTTTCAAAAAACTTCACAGGTATTTCCTCAAATTTTAGGGATGAGATATGGAGACGAGGATCTTGATATGAAGAGAAAAACAATAATATATAGTGTTTTCCTTAAATTTCAAAGATGAGAATAAGAATAGGAAACCAAAATTTTGATTCAAATTTTATCCAAAAGTTCTAAATTCTGAATTGTATATTTTTATCTATTTGACTAACAGTCTCATGCTCATCAGATGCCTTTGGCTTAGTGATGCCAAGAGGCCGGAAAAAATATGCATGTTCATGTCGAGATGGTGAGAGTTCAATTCCTAAAGTGGAAAGAAATGTATAAAAAGCATAACATGCGCATATGTACATAAGACGCATAACATTTATAAATATGAATCATCGATATAAAGTTAAGATTTTTTCGTGATAACATAATGTTTTTGTAATGAAAGCATACACCTCAACTCTAATAAACCCCAATAATAATATATGTTCCAATAATTTTGATTCATATTTTTTTATTACATATCTTGAATAGAAATTTTCGTATGTATGACTAATTAAAAGTGTATAACAATTGTATTAAATACTATATATGTGCCATCAAACGAAATGAGTATAATGTACTATTTTTTGGCCGGTGATTAAATTAAAAACCAAATGGAATGATGCCCTTCAACTTATTATAAATATAAAAAACTAATAAACTACATTGCAAAACATTAATTTGGTTACAAGCTATAAGGGAGCATGGAACATGGATCATGTGTTGTATTATTGCTGTTCTTACATGACAAGGGAACACTACAAAAAATGTATCAGAAATTGCTTCTTCCACCCAATTAATTAGTTTATAAAGTTTAATAATATATGCCCATTCCTGAAACTTATTACTTTTTTATTATTAAAGATTTAAAAACTACTTATATAAAGTTCATTAGTATTCACAAAAGAAACCTAATTTAGAAGTCAATCTGGCACAACTTGCGATCCAACCCATCAGTCATGTATTCGGATTTGGTTCACGTTGGTTCATTCCTGCCCGATCTTGACCGATGCACAACCAAGTAATAATGTTGTTCGTACTAAATTTTTGTTATGTCTGTTGTGAGACGTTTTGGTCATTTTGATATTAAATTCTTATACAATAATCAAAACAAATAATTTGGATCTTTGAAGCATGTGACCATTATTGATGTTGACTTCTATTGTTGAATTGCCATATTAAACTTAAGATTATGATACTCTCGAATTCTTAATGTTGTGAAGACAATATATTGTTAATGAAACATTATAAATAAGTTACATTTTACAAATTTGTTATTTTAAGTCAAAGTGATGTAATATTTGAAGCATGAAGGTTTATGACCATTTTATGTGTACGATCTTATTATTATAACTTATAAGCATGCTCCTAATCAATTGGATGTAATGATGTTCATAAAATTTATTTTTATTTTGCTCACTTGTTATAAAGTCTCCTATAAGAACTACAACTTCCACACAAGATACTGTTGATGGTGCCTGATAACCAAATACACCAAACCTAGAAACACCCAACCCTAAACAATGAGCAACCTAAACCCGATTGAAGCTTTGCAAATTGGTTACTGGGTTAAAATCTCATTATTCGGATTTATCTGAATCGTTTAGTACTTTCGAGATTTACTAGGGAATATATTCCATTCGACTCAAGCATCCTGCTTGTATCGTTGCAAGATTTATCAATAGATCTCTTTATAGTTGACCAAATTTTCATGTTGTCCATATGGTAGACCAAATTTTTATTTAGTCAACATCCATTGTAGACCTAGGCATAAAGCCCAGTTCCGGACCCGATCTAGAACTGCTGTACTTGAACTTTCAGGTACGGACTGGGTTTCGGTTTCTTAGAGAATGTACCAGGAACTGAACAAGACCCATCAGAACCAATTCCACCTCTACCTGGTCAAAACCAGGACCCCACCTTGCCAAAACCCAAAAAAGAACCCGGAAAACACAGTAAAAAAACCCGACCATACCAGAAACCGATTTCCACCCGGTTCCGGTTTTGAAATAAACCAAGTTTGTGCTCCTCTAATCCATAGTACATTTACTCCAAAATAAATGGCCCAATTACTAGTTTCCACCGGCCCAAATTTTAATTTCTCCAGTTACTAGATTTGGTAACAGCTAATGCCTAAGAGTAGCTGCTGGCCCAAGTTTCAAAAGGCTCAATATTCTGGCCCAGTTTCATTTATAAGTTCTTGTTACAAGTTTCTATGCTTTTTAAACGTAATTATTTTGAATGTGTGTATTAATATGGACACCCAGATAATAGTTATATTAACCCCAAAAGCTTCTAGGATCGAAGGGGAAACACCCTTGGTAGGGGTTAGCATGAATGACTAAAAGTTTAATGAACAGTGTGACAACCGATGGAGTTTTAGATGGTTCTTCACTATTTATTTATGTACAAGTAGCGTTTATATCCAAACTTTTGTACATTTTCATAGAAGGTTGCAACATTTAACCCCAACCATTGTGACATTGTTCTGTCTAAGTGTCTAACTATAGCATCGAGGGAATAATAACATATTTGAAGAAACACTAAGTGACCCCGGGCAGATTATAGGTAATCTGGGGGCTAAGTAATGTTTCCCACGAAGGTTAGGTCCAGCAGGGTAAGTTGTACTTCAGGGAACCTGCAAAACAGACACCGTAAGCTCGTCACTGAGAAGGGGGGGGTTCCTCCTTGTGACCACCCTCCGGCGTGAGAATCAGTCTATATTGCTCTTTGAATATAAAAGTATATGAATACTATTAGAGCAGTTATCAAGTAAGTTATACGAGATAGTAGATGATGAAATGATAATACCATTTGCTGTCTTTTATAGCCGAAGGTGGGTTTCCAAGGGGTTTAGCCGGCCCAACACGCTACCAACTGTAACCTATGCACGTGCCCTACCTGTGAGTGGTGGATAGGTAGCGGCTGACACAGAGCAGGCGTGCCGTGCACTCTTCGTCTTCTACCAACTGCAGGCTAGGCACGTGGTCTGGCAGGAGTTGGTGGGCAGGCGGCGGCTATTGGTCACAGTGCTGTGGCGTGCTGTCTGCCACGCTGCTGTCAGTGAGCTGTCGCATTCTTGGTCAGATCTTTTGTCTTTACCTCGTCAGGTATCACGCAAAAGATCCTCCATCATACGGACTGGCCCATTTTGGCGGGAGTTTTCCCCCTCCCGCCTTTGCTCATTCTTTCAGGTGACACTGAATATTTGTAAGTGTTAAGCCTTATGCGTGTAGCTATGCTGTGCGGGTAGCCTTCCCTGATGGCTTGTATCCGCAACTGCGGGAACAGGCGGGTTACTTTACCATTGGGAGGCTTTTCCCTGCGTATGCAGCTTGCATACTGCGCGTAGGCTTCTCTGAGCATGGTGGGTCCTGCGGGAGTAGATGGTCTTTGCGCAGACATCCCTGTTCAAGGTGAGTCATGCGGGACCAACTGAGCCCTGCTGGGACCTACCTCTTCAAGTCCCCCCAGTCCAATGTTCTTCTCACGAATGTCTAATAAAGTGAGGTGAATTTTTGGACTTAAGCAAAGGGTTTTGAAAAGGGGTTTTTGTAAGGTTTTCCATGGGGGTTCTTCCCGCGGAAGTCCTTGTCACTTGCAGAAATTCCCGAGTTTCCTGCTTGGTCTTTGGGTATGATGCGGGTAGGTCTGTAACCTCCTCGCAAGTCAGGAGCATTGAGTCTTAGTTGTGCGGATTCTCCCTGTGGTTCTGGTAGTTTTTGAACATAGTGATCAATTATGTTTAAACCACCAATTCCATCTTGGAGCCTCAAACAACGTAGTACTCGATGTTCCCGCAATGCGGGGATATTACTTCCGTTTTCACAAGCATTGCCCAGAAGATCCTTCTTGGTTTCAATTCTCAGCGGGTGCTAGGTATGTGAAGGGTTTTGCCTTTACACTGTACCTGCGTCCGTCTTACGGTTACTTTACTTCCAAGGTATTCCTGGCGTCCATTCCCTGCGGGTGCTAGGTATGTGAAGGGTTTTGCCTTTACACTGTACCCGCACCCGTCTTATGGTTGGTTGCCAAATATTTTGGCTTCAATTCCCTGCGGGTGTTAGGTATGTGAAGGGTTTTGCCTTTACACTGTACCCACACCCGGCTTATGGTTACTTGTTTGCCAAGGTAAGGGATATTTTCCCGCTTACTTTTTTGAACCTTAGTCTTCAAATTTTTAAATTTTGAAATTTGAAGAGTTGGATGGATAACAACCCAATACCTCAAACGTCGTGCGACGGTTTCTTCTGACTGTGTCAGGACGTGCCAGAAGTTATGGCGACATGACATTATGTGGTCATTCCAGTTGCTTTTTCAGGCGCGTGGGCACGGGATTTCGGGCGCGTGGGCACGGGATTTCGGGCGCGTAGCCGCGAAATCTCTGGCACACGTCCTTTTTGACAGCTGTTGCCAGTTTGCTTTTGCCACGCGTCATAGTTTCATTGCACCTTTGATTTCTCTCTCTTCCGTATTAAATTCATCGCATTAATTGCGATTGCTATATAAAGGGGGAGAAGGTTATTTGCAATTCACACTTTCCACTTTCATCTCTTCTTCTCCAGTAATTTCCGGCGAATTTCTCTTTTTCAGTAAAGCATTGCTCTGAAATCTCTTCTTTCTTCCACCATGTCTTCTCACGATGCTGATGATCAGAAGACTGCTGGCGAATGCCAGTGTTATCTTCCTGTCGAGCTGTACCAGTATATCGTCAGGAAGTTCATGCTCGAGTCTCTCGAGCCTGAGTTTCCTGAGCCCCACCATACTGTGTACGATGCCCCTAGTGGCAAGATCGGGGTTTATGCTGCATTCTTTGTCTACGGGAACCTTAGGTTTCCGTTGACAAAGTTTGTGTACCGTGTCCTAGAGAGGCACGGTGTGCACCTGACAGAGGTGCACCCCATGGCCATTGCCAAGGTCCGGCACTTTGAGTGGGTGTGCCGGATACTGGGCCTTGAGCCCCTCGTTGACCGCCTGATGACCTTCTATACTTGGAGGTGCATCCAAGGGTGGTACACTCTTACAACCCGTATCAAGGGTTTAAAGATTTGTACCACCGAGCGGAGTCTTCGCTCATGGAGAAGAGAGTTCTTCTTTATATCCGCTCGAGCCATCCCCATTGCCATGAAGTTCAAGAATGGCCAGCCGCTTCCGAACCTTCCCGCCATCAACTACGAGGAGGCGGAATGGTTCGCGAAGATATCCCGGGTCCAGTCTCCGGTTTTCCGTTTTCCGGAGTCGGCGATGGTGATGCTGGGGATGAGCCGGGTGTGGAAGGCGGCGAATGCGGATAAGGTTCCGATCGTCCTTGAATATGGTTCGAACTCTACCCCTTATGGTATGTCTTGTTTCTTTTTTGCTAACTACGATTTTTTCTAACTTTCTTGTTGATTTCAGAGGGTAACGATCTTCAGTCGCTCCTGAATCCGCGGGAGGAAGATGGTCCTGCGCGGATGGGTACTCGTGCTCTGGACGAGAACGAGTTGCCCATCTTAGAGCAGACTGCGGGTCGGTTCGTGGAGGTTTACCCGCCAGGCCAAGAGATCCTGAGCCACCGACGGCCAGGTAAGCCTATCTTCTACCCTGAACCTCTCAATGCTGTGCCTGCTGCCGGAGTTCATGACATTTCTTCTTCTGAGGAATCCGCAGAAGGTCCTCCACTGGTGCGGAAGAAAAAGGCTGCCGTCGGGAAAGGCAAGGAGAAGGTGGCCTCTACGGCCGACCCGGTAGTCCTATCTGACTCGGAGTCAGATAATGCAGAGGTGGCGGGGAAGCCCGGTGGTGAGGAGACCACCGCTCCGGAGGCTGCAGGTGTTACCTCCGGGGAGGCAGCGACGACGACGGTTACCGGTGTCAAGAGGCCGGCTCCATCGGGTTCGCCCCCGCTCGTCCGTGCGTTCAAGCTCAAGAAACCCCGTAAGTACCCCCATAATTCTTGTCTAGATTTGTTGTTTCAAATAAATTTTTCTAACACTTTTGCTTGTGCAGGTGTGGATGTTGACGCATTCCAGGGTGGAGTTGGAGTAAGTATTCCCCCGCCAATGACGGTAGGCTCGGTCAGCCTTCCCGAGGCGTCGACCCAGGCGTCTACGCTTGCTTCCGCTGGTTCCAGCCTTCCTGAGGCTGTTCCAGCTGAGAAGGTGTCTCCGCCGGCCGTGAGTGCAATTTTTACAGCATCTTTCACGGAGCCGGCGGTTACTGTTGCTGAGGAGACAGCGCCAACAATGGCTACCATGGCGGCTGCCACTAAACCTGCGCCACCGGCACCGACGGCCGGACCATCAGGTACGCGCCGGGCTTCCCGCCGATCTACGCCACCTTCCCGTCTGCCTGACCTGTTGGATGGATTTCCTTTAGGTTCAGGTGATGGGTTTGGCGGCTATCGGCCTGTTATTGACCCTACAGGTACGTAGGGTTCTTTTTTCTTTGTATATTTTTGTCATCTTTTCCTAACTGCCTTTGTTTCTTTTGCAGTGTCGGATTCCAATGAAGTGTATGTTCCAAGATGGAACATACGCCGAGGAACAACCCTTCGCACCCCTGTGGAGTGCGTGGACTGGGCTCGCCACGCTGCTCCTCATGGTGCGTTGGGGGAAGCCATGGCTAGCTACCAAGAGGGTAGGCTAACCAATGAGCTTCGGGTTCTCCAGGCCCGAACGCAGCCCCGCGTCGAGCTGCTTTGTCGTGAAAACGACAAGTTAAAAGCAGCTCGCGCCAAAGATGTATCTGAAGCGCGGGCTCTTCGGGAGGAGAACCGGCAGTTGGCCGCTGCCGCAGCCGAGAAGGAGAAGGCATTCAAGGCCCTCGAGGTTGAAGTCCAGGCGCGACTCGAGGCCCGCTCCAAGGCTGCCCAAGCTGTGAATGAACAGCTTCGGCTGGCCAAGGAGACTGCGCGAAACTCAACTGAGAGGGCTGCCAAGGCTGAAGCTGTTGCTGAGCCACTTCGCGAAGAGAATGAGCAGCTTAAATGCAAATTAAAGGCTCTTCAGCATGCTCATGACGCCTTGGCAATGGAAGATGCCAAGAAGCTGCAGGAGATCCTTGACCAGAGGGGGATGCTTGACCGTACTGAAAGGAAACTCAAAAGCGTCGAAGAAGCTGCCGCCAAGGAAGTTCAACTTGCCAACCTTGATAAAAGCGGAGCCGAACGTGCTTACAAAGAAAGTCAAGCTACCCTCCAATGGCTGCTTCGAGAAGCGTTGCCTGAGGTATCTTTATCTTTTTCTTTACGCTTTCCGCTCGTAATTAGAAAATGTTCTAACTTGTAATTTTCTTTTGTAGGTTGTGCGTCGGGTCCTTTCAGAGACCTCTTACGACGATGCAATGAGCGCAGCCCTCAACGCTTCTCATGAGGATGGGCAGAAGACTGGCTTCCTGCTTGGTCTAGGGTTTGCTGAGAGAGGCTTTCCGCCCTCCAACTTCCCTTTATTCAATGTTAATACTGAAGCTGCTTATGACCAAGCTGTGAATCAGTACGCTGCCTTCCCGCATCCAGTGGTGGAGAAGGTGAATGAAGCTGCTGCTGCTGATGATGGGCTAAGCATCCTTAAGGCTTTCCTTGGGCAGCCGCGCTCTGACGGTGCTGGTCCAAGCGGAGGTGGCCCTGAAGCCTGATCCTGAAGATCCCTTCCCACTGCTAGGATAGACTTAGCCTTGTATAGATTTCTTTTAGGCGGGTAGTTACCCAGCCATTCTTGTAATTGATTGTGAAATATTAATCTCTTTGCGTATAAGATTGTTATTTCCTTCCTTGGGTTCTTTGCTTTATAAACTTATGACTTGCATACTTAGTTTAAATTAGCAATTTCCCAAGTGTTTAGAATAAGAACCTTTGGACGTGGTTGATGATGGGTTAAAGTTTCGCCTCCTCCTTCGTGATTGTGCGGGTAAAACCGTCACTTGCACTTGGTAGGATGGCTAATCTTTACCCTCTATCTGACCTGCGTGTAGGTTTTCCTTTTCGAAATTTCTAAGGCATTAAGTTAAACCTTTGAACGTGGTTGATAATGGACTAAAGTTTTCGCTCCCTCTTTCGTGATTGTGCGGGTGTAACCGTCACTTGCACTTAGTAGGATGGCTTTAACTTTAGACCTATATCTGACCTGCGTGTAGGTTTTTCTTATCCTTTTTTAAGTGTTCATAAGTTAACCTTTTAACGTGGTAGATGGTAAGTTAAGTTTGGC
Organism: Bidens hawaiensis; assembly: GCF_021521415.1. NCBI lineage: Eukaryota > Viridiplantae > Streptophyta > Magnoliopsida > Asterales > Asteraceae > Bidens > Bidens hawaiensis. Next base: position 56,617 of record NW_027500201.1, read on the forward strand.
TTCCTTGTTCGTGATTGTGCGGGTAAGACCGTCACTTGCACTTACAAGGATGGCTAAACTTTACCTACATCTGACCTGCGTGTAGGTTTTCCTTAGAACTTTTTAACATTTTGGCGTTGTGTTTATGCGGGTATTGCCGCCTTCCACACGCAACTACTTCTTCCCGTAAGGGAAGTTCATAAGCTATTAATACATCATGAAAGGAGAATCATTTCCATTAGAAGTGGCTCTAGGCCTTTTCTTTACAAGTTGGAATTGATCTACATATAACATTTGCGTAATTGAGCTCCATTCCATGTTCTAGGGATGGGAGTGCCATCGAGCCTTTCGAGCCGGTACGCGCCCTTTCCCAGAACTTCTTTGATAATGTACGGCCCTTCCCAAATCGGGGCCAACTTTCCTGGGCGTTGTTGGTTCGAAGCCTCGTTGTTACGCAGTATGTAGTCTCCTTCCTTGAAGTTGCAGAGTTTTACCCGCGTGTTGTAGTATTTTTGCATTTGTCGTTTGTAGTTTTCTTCACGCACGGCGGCTAAGTCTCTGCGCTCTTCGGTTAGCATAAGGTCTAACCGTCTTTCCGCATCATTGTCTTCTGGTTGGATTAAGACCCTTGGTGAGGGTAAACCGATTTCGACTGGGATCATGGCTTCAGTGCCATAAGTGAGACTGAACGGGGTTTCTCCCGTACTGGTCTTCTTCAGCGTTCTGTTTGCCCAAAGGACGTGTGGAAGCTCGTCCACCCAACCGGATCTATGTTCCAAGAGTCTTCTCTTTATGCCTTCGACGATGCTCTTATTTGCTCTTTCCACCTCACCGTTACCTTGCGGGTGTGCCACTGAGGTAAAGGTGTGGGTGATTTGAAGTTCTTTCAGCCACTGCTGTAGCTTCTTGTCAGCAAAGTTGGTGCCATTGTCGCTTACCAAATTCTGTGGAAGTCCAAAACGACAAACAATAAATTCCCAAATAAATTTTTTGATATGCTTTGCGGTTGTTTGGGCTAAAGGTTTCGCTTCTATCCATTTGGTGAAGTAGTCAATGGCTACCACTAGGAACTGAACATTCCCAGCTGCTGTTGGAAATGGGCCTGTCACGTCAATGGCCCACTTCTGAAATGGCCACGAGGAAGTGACAGGAACAAGTTCATTTTTCGGGCGATGCGTGTTGGGTGCGTAAAGCTGGCAAGATCTGCATTTTCTGATGTATGCCAACGCGTCCATATGCATCCCCGGCCAGAAGTATCCCGCGTTGTTTAGCTTGGCTACCACAGCGCGGGGGCCTGCGTGTACTCCACAGATGCCTTCGTGAACCTCCCTTAGGAGGTAGTCAGCATCTTGGTTGTCCACGCATCTTAACAATGGGCCAAGAAAGTTACGTCTGTAAAGGGTGTCATTGACCAGCTGATAATTCAATGCTTTACAGCGTAGTTTTCTTGCCTGTGACTTCGACTCTGGTAACGTTCCTGCTTCAAGGTATTTTATTATTGGGGTCATCCATGTTTCTGTACCGGTTTGGATGACACAAATTTCCTTGTGCGGGACTGATGGTGTTTCGAGGAGTTCCACGCGGATGTCCTTTCCCAAGTGGGTGAAGGCCAGTGATGCAAGCTTGCTTAACGCATCCGCAGATTTGTTTTCGCTGCGCTTGACGTGTATCACTTTACAATCATTAAAATCGCGCATGATGGCTTTGGCCTGGGCAAGGTACAGGGCCATTGTGTCGTTCACAGCCGTGTACGTCCCGTTTATTTGGTTTGCCACTAGCATGGAATCTACATGGGCTTCCAAATTTTTTACACCCATTTTACGCGCAATCCTCAATCCGGCCAGGAATGCTTCATATTCAGCCTCGTTATTTGTACTTGGAAAATCCAGCCGAATAGCATAAGTATATTCCTGGCCTGCTGGATTTGTTAATTTTAACCCTGCGCCTGAACCCTCGTTACTAGCTGCTCCATCAGTGTAGAGTCGCCAGACCTCATTGATTTCGTGTGCTGGGGAGGGTTGAACCTCCTCCTGGCACTCTTTCTCCCGTGAAGCGGGGACTTCTGCAATAAAATCAGCCAGGACCTGGCCCTTAATGGCTGGTCTCGGCTTGTATTGAATCGCATATTCTCCCAATTCAATTGCCCACTTGGCTAGACGTCCCGATAACTCGGGTTTGCCTAGAACATTTGAGAGTTTGAAGTTGGTGAGAATAGTGATTGGGTGACCCTGGAAATATCGTCTCAACCTGCGTGAAGCGTGAATAAGTGCCAAGACCAGTTTTTCCAGGGTAGAGTACCGGGTTTCCGCGTCTGCCAGCACGCGGCTAACATAATAGATTGGCATCTGGATGCCTTTTCGTTCTACAAGCAGGACTGCCCCGGTTGCTCTATCTGTTGCGGAGAGGTATAGGATTAACTCCTCCCCCGCTTGTGGTGCTGTGAGTGTTGGGAGTTCGATCAGGCGTGATCGAATCTCCTGAAAAGCTGCTTCCGCTTCTGGTGTCCAGCGGAAGTGCGTTTTCTTTAAACAATTTCTTAGCGTTGACACAAATGGGAACGACCTATCCGCATGGTTTGCCAAAAAGCGGTTAAGCGCGACTAGTCGTCCATTCAGTGTTTGAGCCTGTTTTATGGTGGTAGGTGATTCCATTTTGACAATGGCTTCGACCTTTTCAGGGTTCGCTCTGAAGCCATCTTTAGTAATAATGACTCCCAAGAACTTCCCTTCTTCCACCCCAAATGAACACTTGCTCGGGTTGAGCTTCATGTTTATCTTTCTAAGTGTGTTGAAAGTTTCCTCAATGTCTTTCAACATCGCCTCTGGCTCGGGGCTTTTGATGACCAAATCATCCATATAGACTTCCAAGTTTCTCCCAATTTGGGCGTGAAACTCTTTGTCCATTAGTCGTTGGTACGTGGATCCCGCGTTCTTAAGTCCGAATGGCATCATTTTATAACAAAATGTGCCATCGGGCGTCCGAGGGAATAATAACATATTGTTCTTTATATCACCTTTTGTCTTAACATTTTAGTGATTTCTTGGAGACATGAAACATTTTAACTTAAGAGTGAATTTACACGATTCAGAAAGCTATCAAAGTCGGATTGAAAACACAACACTGACACTATACCATCACGTAAGCGTCTATTTCGTTCATGGTCCATAGTACATTACAAGTTTACAACCGATGCGCCATCACGGACCCAAGGTGTGTAATATTCACACACATACACTTTGGTTATGCCTATGTTACTACCGATGCCAACCACTACAACTATAAACTTCTATTTTTAGCCATGAATAACTCAAATCTTCATGTTAGCCAGTTGGCATAGTGGGGACAGTAATATCATTCTCAATCATCATTTAAGTTTTCATTTATTTTAAATTAAGATGATAGGTTGGTGTAAGCATTTAAGTTGGATTATATTTAGTAAAGCAACTGCTTGGTGTAGTTGTGAAATCACTTTCCTACTCATCAATCTCCTTGTATGTGGACCATATGAAGATTCAATTTTTTTGAGTTATCATCATCTCCTAGATTAAAATTCCTTTTGGATACATGTTTCTTTTTTGTTAGTCAAAAACAAGTATTATACAAGTGTCTTCCTCCACGTGTACTTCCCAATCATCCTACATATATTTTGTATCTAGAGATATAGTAACGAGTCGTGGCAATCACTTTCAGATTAAAATATACCAAGATCCTTTGACGTGCCGATTTAACCATTTAGCGCTATAACTAACCAGTCCAAATAAAAATAATTCAAGAGCACTCAATCAGACGGATTTGGTTACAAGAAATGAGAGACAAAATCAAACCCATTAACAAGTTATATGATTACAAATACAAAATTATATAACACTCATTCCTGCTTATATTAATATAGTGTAACTTTACATTATGTTCCGGCTAACAACATTATAATTAATCAAACTCGTGTTAGAATAAATAAAAAACCTAACACATCTAATAAGGAAAACTTAAACAAAATCGAAATATCAAAACTTTTCCACTCGTTGATATACTTCTACTCAATACCAATGCGTCATGTTGTTCTACGGACATCTTGGGTTCTTACCGGGTCCGCCATAGTAAAAATAATTACCCCAAACCCTATTAGTTCCGCCTCTAATATCGTAACAATTTGGATGATCCGCTAATATTTTAAAGTTTGACAAAGGGATTAAGTTGTTTCCCCAATCAACCACTTGCATGTTTCTAAAATATGAAGCTTTACCGAACCCTAGACCCGAAAAATGCCCGCTTCCCATTTGGGTCAAAGTGTGAGAACCCGAAGCCCAACTATTCACAATTTCTCCCCCGAACTGAACCATGCTTGCGTGATCTCGGAGGTGAGTGAATAAGGAAGCAGGCCAATACCCGACTAAGGTCCCTGACCCAAATTCCAGCCACCAATTTCCATGCTTAGGATCCTATATTAAAAGACTTTAAATTTATAAAATTATTTTTTATTGAATTTAATAAAAAGAGAAGAATTTAATAATCACTTTATCAATGTTGTGAAAACTATTAAATTGAATGCTTTACTGATTTACTGGTCAAACTAGCTTTAAATTTGAATGATATGGTCATTAGTTTAAAATTTTAAAAATGTAGAAAATAATATACTACAATTTAACTAGAGAGATTATTTTAACATTTTTTTTTCACTTAAATGCCATATAACATTGCATTTACAAATATTTGAACCACTTTATTTTTCTTAGGGACAAGCACCATAGTACTAGACTACTAATTAAACTAATAAAATCAAAAGTATAATAGACATTATACATATCTTTTTATCATTTTTTAACCAATTGAAAACAAGCTTATTATATATCTTTATAACTGAAAATTAGTTTCAGAATTTACCTTCCATATCAATAAACTGATATCAAATTGTCCTCCGTTATATACACTTGTTGGAGATATAGCCGCACCGATCGCAATCCTACTATTTGTCTGTATAAATCCCGAACATAGCAAGTTGTAGCATCCAGTCGTCTGATATGCATCATTCTGTAAATTTTAAAAATATTAGTATATAAAATAAAATACATTTATTTTTTCAAATATTTATTGTTTTAAACTTACTGTCCAATAAGTGAAGAATCGAGGGTGGTTGTCTCCATATAGCTCTGGGCTTACCTATTGACAAGAAATTAAATGGATTTTGGTAAATAATAAATTCAATATTTATCATTTATGGGTAGGTTGTTGATGTCCTTTAGCATTAACTACAAGTAGTTATAACATTATTTTGTCAGGTTTGACAACTCCAATGTGTTCATATCTTTTTTACATAAAACATATTATATAATTCTTACAAATAGATTATGTGTTGATATTATAAAATGTGAAGTCTTACTAGCATTCTTTTTTAAAATAAATAGATCGACCAATCCAACTGGTTCATGATAAAAACTTTAGATAATCTGAGAGACAAGAAATTTGGACTTTCAGATAAAAATATTTCGATGATTCGCACGAAAGTTCAATCAGATATAACTAATACGAGACAAGAAATTCTTATGGTGATTGTGTGAATTCGAGAACCATAGAACAAACCAAAAATGACGATAAGTCGTCTTTTACCAATTAGAGTAAAACCCTAAAAGGTGGTTTTCATTTTGAATTCCTTCATGTGTGACAATCGTGCACCCCACATCTCCTGATTTGTTTGATATATATTATAATTTACATTGATAGACAAGTCAATTCAATTACACTAAAATATCTAACATAATCGGATCCAAATGACCATAAACATAGATGAGACAACTTTTAGCCAATCAGAGTAAGTAGACGAAAACCGAAGCAAAACCAGTACAAAACCAATGACGTTTGTCTCATGACTAGTTAAATTGATGAACTTTCGAAGTTGTTGCTAACTTACTTCAACTAATATTGGTTTGATTTTTAACCATTACCCGTGACCTTAATATGTTGCATCATGTATAGCAAATTAAACTTACAACTACATTTAATAATTTTCAATAGTTTTGTCTACATATGTAGAGTGTGAAAACACGTTTAGGGTACAACTTAAAAGGGACCTCGCCCTGCACGTACGTATTATTATTTAGTATATACTTTTACAAATTGCTGTCAAGGACACTTGTTTATATTTTTGTAAAAATAGGCTGAAAATAGTTCATTTTTATTTAATTTAGTTAGCAATGATATTACTTCAAGAAATATGAAACTAAAACATCACTAATTTGTTACTTCTGTTTAATGAAGTTATATTACAAAGTAGAATTGTTTAATATGAATCATAACGGTTTTAAGTCGTTCTACTTATTAATATTAAAAAATAATTATGTATTGAATACGAATATAAAACTATGTTAGTATAGGTGGGGTTTAAATGAGTATTTAGGAGCATAATTGTTTGCGTTCCAAAAAAACTAATCACCTACCTAATAAAATTTAAGTGAAACAACTAATTTAGAAGCGCTTTAAATGTTTTTTTGACGCTTACAACTCTTTTGTAATAAAATACATTGAAATTGACTCGATTTTTAGGTAAACTAATAATATTAACACCATACACGTACATTTGGGGTAGAGTTGTTAACTAAAAGGTGCATGAGAGTAGCCATGACAGGCCCATAGGAAGGGTAAGGAGTGACCGCTTAGGGGCCGCTCTCACTACGGACCATAAAAGTTTATTATATTTCTTTTCAAAAAATATACAATATTTTAGAAGTCCATCTTTTCTACTCGTCCCGAGTCTCCGATTTTTAAAGACTATTGGGGCGTACTGGTAACACTAAAATTTAAAGTAAATAGAAGGGTTTGAAATGTTAAATGAAATACCTGCCAGCCAGCTTCAATGGTGTTGAGGTCATGACCAAAAGACCCAGAAATAACCCACATTTGTGACAAACTGAATTCATATCTATTGGCCACCCTTGGAGCCCACACATTTATGCTTGCTTTTGCTCCATAATATTTATTTCCACTCACATACCCAACTGCATGCTGCCATTTTCAACTATTATTAATTGAAAATTTCCATTTAACCATATTTTTTTGAAATCATTTGATTAATTTAATAGTTATGGTACAATATACTACAACATGTCTTAACAAAAAAGGACCCTGGTTCACATGATCATGCCTAACAAAAGATTAATGTGTTTAAAGATTTTTATTAATTACTCATATTCTTTGCAAGTTAAAAAGCATAATAATGTTTAAAAAAAGTTTCTCTTTTAAGTATTGGTATTAGGCACATTCTATGTCATCAAACACTCATTCTCATAATGCATAATGTATTTTCTTTAAATGTAACAACCTATAAAATCAGAAACCAGCAAATTTTATTCTAATTGTCAATTAAACTAACTTTACCTATTCCTTTTTAAGAAAATTAAGTTAAATGCTATGATTTGATGTGACACTAAATAAAATAGAAAAGTTTTCAAGAGTTACCACTTTGACACCATAGGGGAGGTACAACATTTACTACAACTACACAAAGTACAATCATTTATAGCCTTGTTTTCTAAACTATCCTTCTATAGATATCTATGAAATGATGCAAAACCTTAAAAATCTTTACATACTTTAAATAAAACCAATATTTCTTAAATCAAGAACATGAATATAACCAAGCTCCTTCCAAATTTAAGAACTAACCTCATGACCATAGGTAGAAGTGTCTCTTCTAACCGGTCTAATTTTCCGACCAAATCTTCGTATAGAATTAGCTCGTAAAATGTCGTGTTTCGATGTTCTTCTAATCGGAATTGTTCCTTTGGGACATGATTCGCCTGATAAACTCCATAACTGAAAATTTTCAGACATGTTTTTTGCTTGATCATGAGTATTTGGTCTCACTGGTGGATCCTGCTTATTAAGAAAACAAAACTAAGTTAAAGAACAATGTTAAATTATTAATATGTATATGTAAAAGTATTAATAAATTTAATAACCCACCAATGGTTTTTTCCCTCTTAACTTAGGACGATCAAAAGCTGGTTGACGATGAGTCAAAACACAATCTATGATATCACCATCCGGACTCTGTACCAACAAAAATAAAATAAAACATGAAATTTGTTCAAATTGGTGCTTGTTATGGCAATTTATTCATGTATAAAAACAAACAAAAATACTAACTAAAATCCCACAAAGTGCGATGTGGACAAACCTTACCTCTGCTCTGCGTGCTGCTGAGACCATGCGCAAAAACAAATAAATAAATAAAATAAAATAAAAAATACCTGAATTGATTTAACAAAAGGCTTATTGATCTTCTTGAGATGAGATTGAACTAGCTTCATCTTGTTGAATTTTTTGGCTGATATTGTTGGAAACACAGGAGAAAACAGAAGGAGAATGAGAACAAAAACTGAAGTGAGTGGAGGGAGTTTGAAACATGAAGATGAAACAACAACTGTTTGTTGTTTTTGTTTATGTTGTTTGAATTTGACTTGATGTTGTCTTGTTGTGTAACTAAAATGAAAACATAAAAAACAAAAACAAGCTTCTTCTGTTTTCACAATACCCATTTCTGAATTTGTTTCACTCATTCATTTTCAAAACATAAAATGGAAATTGGAAACAAATTCAATGTAGAAGAAGTAGTCTCTCTCTCTCTCTCTCTCTCTCTCTAAAAGCTTTCTCTCTCTAGGAGCTATGTTTCTACTATTTGTTTATTTTGTTTTCCAAGTTCTGACAACAAGAAGTTGAAAGTATAAATAGGTATGAGTTGTGAGCTCACAAAATGGGTTTTAAGGGTTTTTATAACTTCCATGTAATATCATATGGTAAATTTCTATGTAATAACATATCTTTGATTATTTGACTTCCGGTAGCTAATATCAAGGCTGTCCCTGAGATTTCAAATGCTCAAAACGAATACTAGTAATAGATAATTTTTCCTCCAAATTGGTTGTCGGTTGTCCATTACTAGTGTACTTCATTAATCGCTCACACTAGTTTGCTTAATGTTTAATGAACTTGTTAAGATTTATTAGCCCTTATTGGTGTTTCTTATATTTCATTTTAAGCTAAATTCACTAATAACGATTATAAAATATAGTATATAAATTTAAAAAAAATATGGTTAGAAGATGACCGAACCTTGTGTGGGATCTAAGACGGACATGGCTAATATAAGTATTGTTAGAGTTATGTCAATTTTTATAATAAAAGAATCTGACAAGTTTGTATAACATGACATACACCAAGGTTGTATTTATGCATTGGTGATTATATTATATGTATTATTGATTAGATTGTTCGATGTGCTCTTAGTAGATTTCAATCTAATTTATGCGAAAATGTTTAGAATTCATCCAAGATCTATTTTAGGTCGTTCGAATTAGGTTCACATCATATATTTAGGATAAAAATAAATTGATATTTTCTCCTTCGATTTTGATTGCAATAAAATATCACTCGTTTGTCCTAATGCGATTTTGATCTTGTTTAATCTCGTTTAATGTAATTCACTAATTTCCTTAAAAACTAACAACTATACCATGATATCAAATTGCATGGTCAAAGCTCCTTGCAATCGAAACAATAGATTGATACTTAGTTTGGTTTCCTAAGAGGGTTATATGTGATACAAATTAAGTGCATGTAATTTCTTGTGTTTTTTTCCTTTCTGAATTTGAGTTATTGGCATCTCATAAATCGATATAATATAACTAAAATGTTAGATTACATAATAAAGTTGATACAATATATATGTAATAGCACTTAGAATGTGATAAACTCGAGTAAAAACATGGTTGAAAGAATTGATGGATGTGTTGTTACACTCAAAGCATGGTCAAATGTCTCTCTTTTTATAAAAGCCGAGGTAGTTTTGGTTGTAACGTGTCCAAAGCCAGACATATTCAAAACAAAACGTAGGAACCTTCATGTTTATAAGGTCCCCCCTAAACCAACTTTCTTTTCATATTCTTTTCGAACCTTAGCATGGAATTTGGTTAGAACAGGGGAAGGGACACTCATGGGTATTATTCATGCATTGATCAATGATGTAATGCTATCTCATTTCTACCATTAACTACCCAAAAACCACAAACTTACATGCAGCACCTACCCACAAGTACCCTAGAACTTCATTAATTCATTTTAATTTTCAATGGCCAATAATGAATCAATGTTGTGTGGCAAACTTTTGCCATGAAATGAAGCCATGCACCTTACCCACATGGGATGAGATGGTTTTGCCATGTGGTTTGTAAGCCATACACCCTACCCATATGGGTGCCTCTTCCCCTCTATGTCATAACCAACAAAAAGACAAGATATATAAACAGTTAAGTGTAACATCCTGCTCATCGCATCATCAATATTGTCCGCTTTGATTAAGAAGAGTTCACGGATTTGTTTTTGATTGCTCAGGTGAAGACTTCTCAGACTGCAGCTACTCAAACCTGACACACTTAACTGTGGAGTTCTCCTTTCGTCCACTAGCATTAAGCCCAAAACGTGTTGGTGATTTAAGAGATGAATATTTCTTATGAACCAAGGATCACTCCTGACTACGACCGATGTGGATTCGCCTAAGATGTTATATTAAGGAAGAAAAACGAGCATTACATGCTAAAAATATTTATAATACTATTATATTAGAGCGTGTAGAGTCAATCATGGGAAAAGGACGAGCAAAATGAGGCCGGGCGTGGGAACACTATCCCCTGATTTTCTCATATGATTTTTCCACGGAATCAAAGATGCATAAGCCGGTTTATCCTGGTTCCATTTTAAGTGATTTTTGGGTTTTGAGAAGAAATGAGATACCATCGTAATGTTGGTAGAAAAATGGGAAAACCCTGAAAAAACATGGATAAAAATGAGGTGGCATATGAGATAAAATGAGACAATCTGTGAGGACTCCGCGCTTACTAATATTAATATTGGTATCTTACTTATAACACTACATAATATATGTGGATGATGACTTTGCAATAGCATGAGTATGACAGAATTTTAGCTAGTCAAGATCATTATTAATAAATCTATCGTGTTGCTACGAACATAACTCAATCACATCGATTAAGTAAATCATGTAAATTTTGGCTTCCTTGTTCTTTTTCTTTTTTTATTTATTTTTCGTCAAAAGGTTTGATCATACTTTAGGGTTTCATTTATTCTTTATCGATACTTAAAACCAGTAAAACAAAAAAGATGTTTGTATTTTCTGCTAAAACTAACCTAAGAGAAAGAGACCCATGTGATATGGATTCGCTAGGACGGAGTTGCTGTCGATTGAGGATCGGCCGAGGTACTGAATACCGAGTTCCTAAAGTCTTGGTACCGGTACCGAACATGTGGGTACATGTAATGGTACGAATACGGGTATTCGGGAAAAAAAATCTTATTCTAACAAACAAAAGCATAGAAAGATTTATTCGTGATTAGTTTTGATGTAAGATAGATAAAAGAATATAGTTATTAATTTGAAGCATTCCGATATAAATCTCAAACACTTGTTTAGCTTAAATGATGCATACTCAATCTTTTGTCGAATAGCAAAGTCAAGGTAGAAACATCATGATTAAGCAAACCATGTGTTGAAGGAATAAACATGTTTAAAGTTATCCTTAAATGCAATTATATCCTAGTAACTTTTATAATTTAGCTAAGCAAACTTTTATGATTTCCATTGCTATTGAGGTATGTATATATATTTTGCATACATAAATAAATACATAGCTAGTTCTTAAAAACAATTAAATGTGTGATCCTCACCTCTTAAACTAGAGTGTAGTTCCTACCTCGTGCATTTATAGCAAAGACATTTATGACTTTCAAAAGACCTTATTTATCCATTTTAGGACTAAACTTTATTGTTTTACTCTCAAAGGTAAAAAATGGTAATCTAAGAGAAAGAAATATTAAATTCGAGTTTATTTCATTATCTAGTCTTACTTCTAATTCTTTACTGTTGTTCGGTTCACTATGAGACTCGAACTTTTAACCTTACGAGAATAGACATCATTTTACACACCTTTACTGGTGCGTCAATATTAGAGGTTAATACCGTTAGCTCAAGAACACTTTGGCCAGTTTGTTTATATGGTGCATTGGTGCGTGAATATTAGGGAAATTCAAACAGAAACGTAAGAAAGCAAACAGAACCTGACTAACTTATAAAGGGAAATTCAAATAATCTTTAAGTACCCTCTTTGTAATCAATTTGTTTAAACATTGTGATCATTTTAATGCTAGCTACAAAATTTCAATTAAGCATAAATTGTATATGACTTCTTTTGTCATTTTCATAAACAATAAGATAATTTATTTCATGAAACTTTCACTCATAGCTATTGGGTCAAAGAAAGAAAAGTAAAACCAAGAAGCTATTTTGTTAAAGTTACATTTCTGAAAAAAAAGAAATTATTCAAAAGAAAAAGGAGCCAAAGATGCCTTTTATGACATGTGACTGCTATTCCCTTTGCAAAAGTCTTTGAAGATGATTAGACCAGACAAGCCCGACCCATTAACCATTTCAAGAGTATGATAGTATAATGGACTATTGGTTTTTATTGGCCCCAAGTATTTCATTTTTGCCGGCGCTGGTCCCAACTATCACTTTAACTGCCAACGGTCCCAACTTTCACACATGTGTCTGCCACCAGTCCACGACTAACCGAGTACTAACTCCGTTATGTTTTAGATGGCGTGTCCATCCTACGTGTTAAAAAACCTTGACGTGGCTGCCTGCGTGTATATTAATAACAAAAAACCCAATTTATATGTGTTGATTGGCAGCCTCACCAAACTCTCCGACCGAGACACCCTCTCCGTCGCCTCAACTGAACTCGAATCCATCGGCTGTCGAGGGCGATGGTGGAGTCGGCCATGGAAGGCGGCGATGGCGTTGACTGTGGAAGGCGGTGAGATCTGGGTTTGGTTTTGATGGTTAGGTCACGGAGCCTGAGGCCGCCGGAGAATGAGAGAGTTGGTGAATTGAC